>NC_092797.1:4607450-4625446 GCF_918797505.1 Bemisia tabaci | reverse complement strand
TACGTTCATGTGATAGTAGTAGTTCAACTGGTCGAAATTTTATGCGAGATGCTGCTGCATTGTTTTTCAAGTGATATGAGGACATGACCCGTCACTTGTCACTTCTTTGGGCTGCTGTTCAGTCCATTCAGGAGAAGCTTTATACAAGCTAATCGGATACACAAAGTGGAGCAGTATTAATGGAGATGTTGCATGTGTGAGGAATTTGCGATTTGACCGTTGATTCTTACATAAAGTTTGCGAGAAACACGATGGTGCCACTGGTTTTCTCTGAAATTAATTCCTAAGCTCAAAAAAAGCTCCCAAGTTGAGGCCCAAATGGAGGGGATATCCCACGCTATGCTGAGAGTCCACCTCTACATCAAGACAAACTCTTCATGCAAAGATAGGTAGCAAATACATTGACAGGGCTGCCACTTTATTTGGGGACTCTAAATTTGAGAAAACAGCAATCCTGCTAATGTATTTGCTCCCAATTTTGCATGGAGAGTTGTCCTGATGTAGAGGTGGACTCTCAGCATAGCATGGGATATCCCCTCCATTTTGGCCTCAACTTGAGAGCTTTTTTTGAGCCTGGCAGTTAATTTCAAAGAAAACCAGTGGCGCCATCGTGTTTCTCGCGAACTTTTACATTAAAATCAGTAGTCTAATCGCAAATTCCTCACACGTGCAACATCTCCACTCTGAATAGCATGAAGCTAAATTTGTGAAGATTCATTGACAATTCATCCAAGAGCCTCCACATCACACATTGTTAACCCTTTGACGGCCGCGTTAGGAATACGGCCGCCGATAGTGGCGCTCTCTGTCAAGGATAAGATAAAGATGTAGTTCATATCTTTGCTGTCAGAGTGCGCATATGCTGTATGCTTAATTTCATTGAAAAACAAGGGAGCTAGAGCGGGAAATACGAACGCAAGGCGCAGCACGAGAATACTCGGGCGTGGTCTGTGACGGTGGCTTGCCACAACCCGAGTATTCTCGGGCGTGGTACTCAAAGGGTTAATGACTTCATGTGAGAAAGCCATTTTAACACAGGAGGTATTGTCAGTGAAGTCTGCGCTTGTTTTCACCCAGTCAGCAAGCAACTGGGATGTAGTTTTTCAACAGCGGTCAAGGATTGAAGACTCCCTAACCGAGCTGCTGCCAAACCTCGATTGCTAACGGACAACTGTATTGCAACTGCATTCGATAATAATTGTTACTCCAGGACACTGACTGTTAGGAACAAAATTAAGTTGCAGAACTTGTTCCTAGTTAATTCAGAATCACCGTAAATCTCAAACCCCCCTAGTATTCCAAAGCTTAAGGTGATTCATCAAGCCCTCTGACATGGCCAAATTGGCACCTGGGGTATGGCATCGATTTGGCCTTCAATCTTGGCAGATTTTGAATTATAGCCATTGAAAGGGCGATAGCTGCTGCGCATGAGCCGGAAGAATAATTTTAAATAAAAACATCGGCAACCATAGTGAAATGAAAGCAGATTCTTGTTTTGGAAATCCCTTGTGTTCTATACAGAGATCCATGATCGTATCGAATGTGACAGTTTTTTCCTTACATGATTCTGCTTTTATTTCTCTAAGTTTGCTAATTTTATTTTATTTAAATGATTCTTTAGTTTGGTGTGCAGCGGCTATCATCATATTTTTGGACTTAAAATTCCAAATCTGCTAAGATTTTTGGTCTAACGATGCGATATACTGAATGCCTCTTCAACCACGTCAGAGAACTTATCGAATCACCTTAATAGATCATAAAGCACTTGAAGAGTGATTCTCTAACCAAACCAAATTTTTTGCTCAACATTCTAAATGATTGGTTTTTTGTTTCAGGATAACCCATGTCAGCATCCTGTGATCATATTTAGGAATGTCAAATTTGATGACTTAGATGCCCTAGTCAACTTTATGTATCAGGGTGAAGTTAATGTGCTGCAAGACCAACTTGCATCATTCCTCACCACAGCCGAGTTATTAGAAGTTCAAGGTCTAACCGATGGCGGTAACAACCCTGAAGAAGAAGAAGAACCAGAGGTAAGGATCTCTCAAATCTGAACTTCCATTGTGCCCTCTTGCGTTAGCTTTTAAGGGAAGCGATTTTATTGAGACGCCTTGGATACTTGGAAATCCAATCGATGAAGCAAGTGACAGGTCGCTGAAATAATATCAAGCTTTCTGCAGTGTTGCCACAGTCAAGGAAAATAGGAATATGTAAAGTGTGAGGGGAAAATAATAGAGACAGTTTCCAATTTGGTCTTTTTAATTTTCTGGCTCATCTGCTATTGCCAGGGAAATTCATCTCCTTAATTCTGTGGCAACACTGTTTCTGTTGCTTTGGAGCTCCTCTTTGAAACGAAATTTTGATTTTAAACTGGTTGAAAGCTTGCAAGGAGAGAGCGTTATTAGCATTGACGTATAATACAATCTTAGACCGCGCATTAAGAAATTTCGGCGAGACAACAGGCAACCCGGATTGCAATCTGCGCTGAGGCAATGGAAATTCCAGTCTTGCCTTTGCCTGGCACGCTTCGTATATCCGGCTGTATCAACTAAGCTGTAGGCGCGGCTTTGTCCAGATTTACCCCCCTAGCTGTCGTACCTCCCCCCCCCCCCATTAAATAGAGCCTAGCGTGCAGTCTAGATTGTGTTAAAACTTAATGGTTATTAGAGTTTCCAAGGTTCGGGAAATTTCATAGAAATTATCTCTCTAACTTCCAACGCTTCACATCTTTCTCTTAATGCACGGTGTCTTGGACTGGGAAACTCGTGCATTCATCATTTAATGGGAAATTTCAGGGAATCAGTTTCAGAAACAGGGAATCTCCGCTACAGTACTTAGTTATTGTTGACAAATAAATGGGCCTGTTGCTAAGTTTTGCTAGAGCAAAACCAAGAGTTGTTTCTCATAGATAATGCCTCAATAATCATGATGAGCGCTTCGGCCAAGTCTGAAATGCACTCATAACTTCACAATCTGCATAAGATATGTGCGGTTTTTTGAGCCTCCTGCTTCTAAAACGATACTAAGACATGGGTGAACATTTTGTTGGAGGAGTCGTTTCATCGTCAGTAGTATTCATCATGGCCGACGCCAATTCGTCAAAACACAGGTGATGGGACGAGATAACACCTGAACACGATTAGACCTGATAACTATCTGAGTGTTTACGTTCATATTCTCCTCGCCTGTCTTGATTGACCTTAAACTTTCTTCGAATTATGCGCCGAACTGCGGAAGCGTCGGCCATAATGAACATTGCCAACGATGGAGCGACTCCTCCAACAGAATGTTCTTCTGTGCTGTAGTACCATTTTTGAAGTGGGAAACTCCAAAAAACGCAAATTTCCTATGCAGATTGTGAAGTTATGAGTGCAATTCAGACTTTTCCAATTCCCCCATCGTGATTTTTGAGGCATCTATAGGAAACAACTCCTATTTTTGCCCTGGCAAAAGTTTGCGACAGGCCCATCGTGTCAAAAAAATGTCAAGTACCCTGTGCTATTAAGGCTTATACCTTAGCCTTAATTGGACCGCGTTCAGCAGGGAGGAACCAAGCCACTTCAGCTATCGCTCAAGTTTTTCACTAACATTTTTACAAGAAAATGGGAGTGGGGTTTTTGTGCAAACTTTAGTTAAATTTCTGCACAATACCAAGCAAATTCCGTAAAATTTCCATAGGAAGCTGCACAAACGTCTACGCGTAAATAAATTAAATTAACCTGTCAAATTTGTCTATAATTGTCATGGCTTGGTTCCTTCTTGCTTATCGCAGTCAAATGGTTGTTCTAATGAATATCAGAGATGATTCTTCTTATCAGCAGAATGAAAGCTTATTTTGGTGATAAGTTACCTCTTAAATCGGAATCATTTAATGAAAAATATGATTAAGTGCCCAAGAATTGGCTGAAAGACAATGTAAAATCGATATTCACAGCTGAAATTCCTAAGGGTTGTGTCGTTTGTCCCAAGAATATCCTGAGCAAGCGGGAGAAAACTTGGATTTCTTATTGGGGAATGGACTCCTACAAATTGGGAATGAGCATGACCTAGAATTCTAGACACCATGGTGTAAGGAGAGTTGTAGGCCTGTGAAATATCTACATTATTTCATGGAAATTTCCAATTTTCCACATCTTCATCCTATTTCATGCCACTGTGTTAGTGTAGGTTTTGTCAGGCCTTCAAGTTTCACTAATTTTTCTTTTTTTGTTTCAGACTGAACAACCACCTCCACCACCCGTCCAGCATAGAGAATTTAGGCCAGAAAAACGTAGAAGTGTACCACAATCAAATAACCAAACCATGTCACCTGTGTCTTTCATTCCTATTAACAAGAGGCCAGAGTCTCCGCCCCAAAAGAGGAGAAAATTTGTTTCTAGCACTAGCAGTGTACAATCGGGTGATAAAGACTTAGAATCTAGGAGGCCAATGCAACAGCAGCAGCATCCTAGTCCAGATCCTGTGGAAGTCATTCCTGTAGTTCCTAATGTTAAAGTAGAGAAACCAGACTATTACGATGGCGACCAAGGCGGTGGCGATTATAGTGATAACCTTCATACCTCAAACTCTAATCAAGAATTACCTGAAATGTTAGAACATGGCCAAATAGAATCGAAGCAAGAAGCTGTTGATATTTACGAAGACTCAGACTCCTCACATGTCGAAGGACTGTCGGACCTAAGTAAGTCATGTTTTTACCGCAATTTTTCTGCCTGACATTTATGATTCATGCAAACACTTGAAAGCTCTCGATTCCCTGTCTTTCATTTTCTTATTCTGAAGCACTAATATCCAAAATCTGTAATCATACCTCAAGCATTGTTGTGAGAAAAGTCATCCTATTTTGATTCATGATAAAATCATCGTGTTCAACTTTTCACAACTCGCTGAGTTGTTGCAGTCATCCACATCTATCTGAAACCATTGTGACTTGATTCTGCAAATTGTAACTTCAATTTCTGACTCACTCTTAAGAACCATGTATATATGTAGGGGAGCCAGAAATTGTAGTTTGGAATTGCAAAATTCAGTTCATTTTATCCTGTCACAAAATAGGAATTTGACTGTGGAAACTTGAAAATACAACTTCAACTAAGACAAATGAAAGCAAACATTTGTTAGATCTCATCATTCCTTACCGTTTATTTTAGAGTTCACTACAATTTATCATGATAATTTTTGACTTGAGCCTAGCTTCTTATATTCGATTTTCGAGACCTAGGAGGGATAGAAGGTGTTCCAGCCAAAGATTCATCTTTCATAGATTTCAATATGCATTATTCTCGCTCTGTTCGGTTGTAACATGGTTAATCTAATGGAGCACAGCCTCAGTTTGATACAAATTCATTTCTCACTGAAAGTGGTATTATAGTGTCAACAGGCAACGTGATCACTCAGATCTGAATCACTAAATACAAAAAGGGCACATGTCCAGAAAACCAAATTGTTCAGGAGACACAGAAAACTGTTCATTTTGTGGTAGATATTTTTTGGAAAGTCGTTATGTTTAAAAGAAAAAACCGGCGCTCTGCTTCGCCCTGCGCTGGTATTTTTAAACATTACGACTTTCCGAAAAATATCTACCACGAAATAAACAGTTTTTTGTGTCTCCTGAACAACTTGGTTTTCTGGAAATGTGCCCTTTTTGTATTTAGTGATTCATCTATTCTTGACCTCTCATGCCTGTATCAAGGTAATTGATAGTAAGTGGTAAAATCAGCCAAGTCCAAGTCTTTAACTTTGTTGTATTTATTTGTTTCAGATCAAATCCTGAACAAACCCGGAACCAGTGTAGAATCAGTGTCACAAGAATCCTTACATGGTAAGAATAATGTATCCATTGCGTTCCCCTTGCCAGTCAACTGAGAGAGAGCTCCTCTGACTCATTTTCTTGCCGCACGTTAATATTGAATGAATTTTAAATTTTTCTGAAACTGAACTTGGTGTCCTTTTTATTTAGCACTCCAATGAAATTTATTGAATAACTATCCATGATACATGTGAGTTTATGGCTTGAGATGATGAAAGATGGGCTCTCTCATTCTAACGTAGTAGTCTATAAGCGAGCAATCATTACAAACTCAGTAGATCAGCAATTTTAGTTCCGAATTGAATTTATGAAAAATTTCTTCTGAATTTTTCATGATTTTTTTAAGTGATATCACACTGAATAATTTTCTAGTATTGCTGGCTCGCCACTGTGTTGTAATCACACCCTTATTTTTCTTACCAGTACTTCAAAATGGCATGATAAATTTTGGGTCGCAGAAACTTAAATTTAAACTAGTTCTTGCCATGCCTTCATAATATTCTTCAAACATCAAAATTTTGAATGGCCGTAAGCCAGAAATTTCCAATGGAGAAATTCTTAATTATTTAAGTCCTTTCTGCATCCTTTCAAACGAAACCGTTTTAATGTAATGTGGTCCTTTTTAGCCGGTCCTCTTTTTGTCAATTCTGCCTTCAATTTAATTCTTGGCTCTAGGAATCCTGCCGAGTTTCTATGCTCCAATTTCCTTTGATTTATGAGCCTCAAATCTTATGAAATTTTCTGTTAACTTAAATAATCCCTCAAGGCTCCTTTTCTAAAAGAGAGCCTAGGGATTGTATCCTGAATCCTTAATTCCGTGGAATAACTCAGATTGAGACAGATATTGGCGCTTTCAAGTGTTGGTCAACTGTTGCATGAACATTATTCCCATGCAGCCAAATGTGACATTAAAAGAACAATTATTTTATCTTTTCCAAGAATGGCAATCTATCTGAATTCAACCTATTTTCTAGACATTTTGTATACTATCTGGTAAAATTTGGCTGCACTGGCTTGCTTTTGCAACTTTTGCATCACTGCTGGTTTGTGTTCTCATGATTTATTATTCTACACTCCTCGCCTATTTTATTTCATTATATTATCAGTCAGTTTTCGCATCATTTCTGATAGAGTTACTGTTGGAAAGGAGATTTTCATCTCATTAATGCGAGAAAAGGTTGAATGTCCCTCCCCCTATCTAGTCTTATTTTAATATAGAAATAGGCTCATATCTCTTGGATATTGTTGTATAGTTGTTGGAGAAGGTTCTTTAAGCCTCGAGTCCTGACATAAGAGTAAGGATCTGCTGCTGACGAGCACATTCATTTAATTTGTATGAATGTCTTCACATGTATCAATTTTTATGTTTTTGTTTGCATTTCTTATGTCTTCAAATTCCCTTTAGACTTTTCTTCCCTTCATAATTTTCCTCTTCTAGGCACTTAACTAATATTGTCATGTAACTTGTCCTAACAGTTGAGTAATTAGTTCGTAATTTCGGTGCAGGGTATTTATGATCAAACTTCTGTCTTGTGTCATCTTTTCTCCCATCTCACTTGATTCCCCCCTCCCGTCTTAGCATGCAAAATGCTCCTCTTACAGGGGAGTTTCTATCTCTGCTCTTTCAGTTTACATGAATTTATCGCTGAAAATCTGGTAACATCGTAGCGCGTAAAGTAAACCTCTGTTCGGCATCCAGTGATACATGTAGGTTTTACAAGCTGAACTTCCTTTCACCTTAGCTCAGTATGATTTTGCACTACTGTGTCTATTAATCTTTTTCCAAGCCTTACCTGAGGTGTTTAGAATTCAAGCTTTTTGAAGTGGGTCCCTAGTTTCTTTCAACCGCAAAGCTAATTCCTCTTAGCGCCTCTTTGTTTAGCAGTTTAAGATTAGAATTAAATTTCTCCCTAGGATATCAGTCAGTGCTTTTAGAGACATTTTATTTTGGTTTTCTCCCCCTTCAGACCCCTCCAGCTTCTCTATTTTCTCCAAAACCTGAGACCGTGAAATTTCAAATATTTTCATAATTTTATTCACCATTCCACTTAGTTGCTGCTATTATGGTAAGTATGGCACAAACCGTATCAACATCTTGCACTCCCAGTCCCTAGAAATCCGTTTGTTCATTCTCTCCTCATCCCGTACTTCTTGTCTCTTGTTACCCTTCCTATTTTCAAATTTTAGAGTTCATCTTATCACATAATGGTGAGATTGTTTTAGGAAAGCAAAACGGTAAGGTAATTTAAAGTCTTTCTTTGGCAATCTCGTAAATACTGTGAAGAGATGGGCTCCTCCACATCCTGCCCTCCTTTTCATTTCAGTTGTGCTGTGGTTGAATTGAGGATTTGATCTAGTGACCTTCTTTTCATGAGAGAGGTTGCTTGGTTGGTTCTCGCAACCTAAGCACCATCAGCCGCTGTGGAGCTCTTCAAGGCGCTGAATGGAGGACCGTCCACAAACTTCCAGTATTGGATAGGTTGTGGTTGGTTCTCGCAGCGTCTCTTCTGTGATTGCTGTAAGGATGGTAAGAACATGGTAACGGTACACTTTTCTCCGCAAATTTCTTAGTTTTTAGTTCCATGTATTCGATTATCTGACAACTTTATTTTTGCTTTACTTGCACATTCTAGAGGCTCATATTTCTTTTGATATATCCAAAGCACGAGGGTGTGACTTTCATTCTCTTGTGCCCAGAATCAGCTCTTATTGAAATGTTTTTTAAAAGTTGAAGACTACGATGAAATTGGATTTCATGAGCTGCCAAGAAAATCTCAGTGCTTTTTGTAAATTAAGTGATAGCCTCTCCCCCCGCTCAAGCACTGATAAGGAACCAAATCTAACCTAATGTTTTAATATTGCAATACCACCTGAAGTTAATTTAATGACCATGATAATCGGATACTTGATACTTAGATCTAGTTTCATAATTTGATTCGCGGTCAGAAGGATTTGTAACTATTTTTCGTGTCCCTCTCACTATTTCGAATCAGAATGAGCCAAGCTTGTCATGATTGACAAGCTGTGTCAAATGGATAAAAGAGTGTCCCCTGTTTTTGGAGAGAAATTCTTAGTCATTACGAACAGTCTAAGAGTAACTGAAAGGTTTCATCCCCAGAAATTATTCTCTTAACGCATTTGACATAAGCCAGGAACATGTGTTGACTTGTTTCTCTGACGGTAGAGATTTTTGGAGGTGAGAGTTACCTCATGCGATTTGGATGAGTTATTGAGTTCTAAGTTAGATTTTCTTTCCGCCATCTCGTGTCCTTCTTTTATCAATTATGCTTGCACCTCTTTACGTCTTTATCCTCGGAGAAACTCTAAAATGTGGTGGCTTTTTAATTGAAGGGCTTCGAAGATCAGTAGGGTAGGTCTTAAATTAGCTATTTTCAAAACTCTTATCTTCAATTTTCAAAACTCTTATCTTCAAATTTTCATAATCACTTGATGTCCCTCACCGATAGGAAAGTTCAATCCAACTTCTTGGAACTGAGAAATCAGACTTCAGTAGTTCAACCGAGTACATTTTAAAACTAGTATTCGTCAAATTCATGATAAAAGTAATTTTCTTCTAAACTGCCCTTATTCTACTTTTCTGCCAAGCCCTTCATTTCTCATGTGATGCGATAAGCGAGAATAATTATCACGCCAGTTAATCTTGTATTTCTATAAACATGTATGTACTCAAGTGTTCAGTGAAGCGGTGAATTTAATTTTAGTGCTTCCGTCTTGTCATGCGAAGATCAATTCATTATGACAATTTGCACTCATTGAGAAGTAACTGCAGATCCCATGTGTCCCTGAGATTAATATGTATGGCGTGGTCCTATAAGATTCTTAAATTGTCTATGAAGTTCAGTGTCTTGAAAGACAGGTCTGAATTTCCTAGCGAGCTATCTCCTATCTATTTGTAAGCCTTCACCACGACTTAAAGTTAATACTGAATCGATCTTTGCCATGACTGACTTGCCGAAAATCTGCAGCTTCGCTTCGTCAAGTATCGCAAGGTCAGGTAAGTGCACTTTCCTAAGCTCAATCCCAAGATCCACAGTTCTGTACTCGTAGTAATTTTACGATGGCTGGAGTATTAGTGTTATCAGTTAGGCTTTCGGGGTGTTTTCACGATTTGTCGCCGTAACAGGCAACACATTTTTCAGTCATATTTTTAGTTGTGATGATAATCACTCGAATTTTTTGGCATTAATCTACATAGGTTTACGTTTTGTAACGTTTTTCTAAGACTTCTCGCTCTACTTACAAATTTAACTGTATTAATGGCCGAAAATGTGCTGACTTTTTAGAAGTAGAGCAATTTATCATTAGAAGGCTTTTTAATACGCAACCCTCTGAAGATGAATGCGAGTAAATTCGAGCGATATCATTTTCACTCAAAATTTGACCGCAAAATGTGTTGTCTGTTCTGGCGACAAAACTATTCTAGCTATCGTGAAACCACCCTTCAGTTTCTTCCAATTGGAGAGATAGCCATAGTGTAATGCTCAAATTGAAAGGTTTTTTATTGAAAAGGCGCTCAAGTGAAATAATTGCCCTTTCATCCAAGCGCCACCCATTCGTGCCTCTGTGCTGGATCAGGGGAAGTTCTTTTATTGTTTTCAACTGTCTTGTAGAGTTCGAACTTTCTTCAATTTCCATTCGGAAAACCTGCACTGGGAACCCTAGTACTCCGGTCGTCAACAACTGAACCGCGTGGAACATGTAAGAACCTATCTACATTAACTATCGTCAAACTCAATTCAGCCATTTAATCCTTTGTATGAAAATCGTCCTTAGGATTTTCTTCTTAATTGCAGTGAGAATTCTCCCCAGTCTGAAGCATATCGACGGTGAAACTACCAAACCACGTATCTCGTTTGCGGTGTTTAAAAATTTACGCTCACATTTTACTGTTTTGAAGTGGACCGAATCAATATCATTCTAGAAATTTTCACAGAATTTTCTCTGCTCAAAGAGGAAAAATCACAGAAATAAAGACTGGACGTTAAGTAGTTTTTCATTTTGAAAACAAAGTATGGCAAGAAGTCTGCGACGTCACAAACCGAGATATGTAGTTTGTAGTTTCACCGTCGATATGCCCTCTGAGCTCTGCCCAGTTTAATTGGGCGATAGCCGATGTGGGTTGGTTCCTTTCTGTCCTAAACGGTACTGGCCCATCCGTGATTTTCGAAGAACCTAATGCTGGACTCTTCCGTAGAAGCAGTAGGAGGGCAATTTGGGAAGTGCTTGAATGGACTGCATTTTGCAATTTGGAACTGTAATTTTCGTCCCGGCTCAGAAACAACGTACGTGCCATTAGTTTCCCCATGCACATTAAAGTTTTTCCGGAAGAGCCAGAAATTAAAATTGCAAAATGCAGTCCAACTAGTACAGTCATCCCCCGGCCGAAGTAGCGCAGGAGACCTTTACCCCGTCGGCATGCCTTGTTCCACACACTGTGACCGAATTAAGCTCATAAAATTCAGCGCGATTGCAGGGGTGTAGGAATTATATCCAATTGTTACAAGTATTCCCAGTATAGTAAGTGGCTTCTTTTCCACCAGAGAACTGTCAGCCTTAAAGGCAAGTAGCGACCATTATAATACTGACGTAGCACTTATTAGCTACGAAGGAGAGAAAGAACTCTCATACTTGGACCGCGTTGAACAGAAAGGAATCAAACCACATCAGCTACTGCCCTATTTAGTTGGGCAATTTAATTTTCTACATTTCGTGCAAGTTTCAGTGAGAATTCTTCATGTTACGAAGCAAATTCCTAGAAACCTTCAAAGAAATCCGAACAAACGTTCTCTCGGTCAAAAGTTAATTGCCCAGTTAAACTTGGCAATAGCTGATTAGACTTGGTTCCTTTCTGCTTAACTCCGTCCAATTGATCGTGGTTATACCAAACTGAATTATGCGCATTATGACTTGAGCTCTGATATGCTCATACTCGCAAGGGTCTCAGGGCCCATGTCTTAATGCAAATAGTTCGGTTTGATAGAAACACGTCCAATCGTGAAGACCGTATTCTCGCTGGTTCCTGTTGGCTATCAGTGACTCTGAAATGGCTGAGAATTCCCTTGAATTTCATCTCGGACAGCATTGTTGCATTTATTCTGTTCTCGAATGATAAGCCGGCGGATTAGGGTGCTCGTTATTTTCCAAGTTGGAAGGTGACAACATACGGAACCTGTCAAGCCGTAAATCCCTCTCCGAGAACTTATTCGATTGCGAAGTTGAGCAAATTTTTCCGAGAGGCAAGTATCCCGGTAATTAACATAGCTCATGTGGGGTCCACGAAGCGATTTTGAAAGGAGCAGTTGCTATTAGGGAAAAAGTTTCACTCGTGCGATTCAATGTCTGGACCGACAGGGAACGTTCCGAGGAGACAATTACCAAGGACGGATTTGTACCAATTAACAATACTGGTCATGGAGTTATTTGTGCCCTAGTTTCAATTTCCATTGACACTGACATGCTGATCTCTTTTCCACTGATTCTGAGCAGCTGGAGCTTGGGACATAAAGTGGCCGTTGGCTATCTTCGCGACTTGAACTCTGCGTGAATAACAGCTTTGCGCTTGATTTTCGACATTAATTATTGTCCAATCTTGATTCCTGCCTTAACTTTTCAAGCTGAACCAAGTAACGTCTGACGAACTTTCGTCTATCAAGAAGTGCCATTGACGTATAATACGATCTAGACCGCGCATTAGGAAATTTCGGCGAGACAAGGCTCCCTTCAAGCGAGACGATAGGCAACCCAGCAAGTGTACCGGCGAGACAATGGTGGAATTCGTGGAAATGCCAGTGCCGTTGCCTGATATGGGTTAGAGTCCCTTTATACTGAGAGTCAAGACAATTCGGCTCATGGATGTCACAAACGGGAATAAAGATTACAGAAATTGAACGTTTTTCGTAATCTTTGATCGGCCCATTCTCAAATGCCTTTCTCCGTTCCTCCTCTCATTCCGTTTGTTCCTTGCCGAACCCGTAATTCCCTGGTCCATTCCAGACTATAATCTTTGCAATTGGTAAAAATGTAATCTTTATTCCCGTTTGTGACACTGTGGAGGCCTAAAATACGGGAACCAATCAGAAATGGATTCAAATTGTCCTGACTCTCATTGTCAGTATAAAGGGACTCTAATATGGGTACACTTAGTTCGTGTATCCGGCGGTATCAACTAGGCTGAAGGCGCGTCTTTGCCCTGATTTACTCCCCTAGCTGTCTTACCTTCCCCGCCTAAAGTCGGGCTCAATGCGCGGTCTAGATTGTATCGTAAGTCAATGAGAAGTGCCCAACCAATTTTGTTGTGGACCCTATCAACGTAACTAAGGGTGCGTTAAGATGCAGATGGTAAGTCAATTCTGAGGCCAAGCCGGTCACGACGTTCAACCACGCTTGACAATCTTGTTGGTTACAGTCCAGGTCACCAATTTTATCATGCGTCAGACCTCGAAAGCAGCACAGCTTTCTAAGTTTTTCTGGGGGGTGTAGAAGATAGCTGTTGTTGCTCAGGTCAGGCGCATGGTAACTCAGACGTTAGCTCTTGAACCAAAGCTTCGACTTCATCTCGGAACTACGTGTCGATCTCTCGATCAGCGTTTAAAAATTCCTTGCAACAAGGTCATCAAGGAATCTAACCAGAGGGAGGGAAGGCAAACTTCACTTGATCTCTATAGGGAAAAAAAGGAGGTGTCAGCATTTCGGGCATCTTAAAATTGTTTGATGATTCGATGACGTAGGTCGGTACAGCGACGTTAAGCGTGAAGGGGACGTCGCTGTACCGACCTAGGTCATCAAATCATTTAAAAATTCCAAGATGCCCGAAATGCAAACACCTCCTTTATTTTCTCTATGCTTGATCTCCTTCTAAAAATAACCCGCCGTTAGAGAGCGCTGGTGTCGTGGGGACCAATACCGAAGCCACAGCCATTGCCAAAGTCACTTGAGCAAAATAATTTCTCACATGAAAACGATTGTGCAAATTTTTGCACTGCGATTTCTTTGCATAGTATCTATTTACAAAGCGAATTCCTAAAAATTTTCGAAGGAATATGCACGAACGTTCTCTCGTAAATACTAAAATTGCTCAGTTAAACTTGGCAATAGCTGTTGTGGCTTGGTTCGTTAAGGCCGGAGTTTAAGGGCGCTAAAGTCAGGATTGTATTTCGCAAAAAGATAATTATTGCAGAATAATTAAAAATTAAGACGCAGGGATAATATAACTAAATAATAAAAGGATCCTCATATCTACAATCAAATGCAAATAACGAACGTAATTTAAGGGCGCTAAAGCCAGGGTTGTATTTCGCAAATGGATAGTGTTTGCAGAATAATTAAAAATTATGGAGCTGGAGTAATGTAACTAAATAATAGAAGGAACTCAAATCTAACATATAATGCAAAACAATTTGGAAAATCTCGTCATGTGAATACAGAAGATTCGAAAACGCCTTCAAATGAGGCGTCATACCTCACGCGTTCCGGAGAGTTCAAATAGTTGTATCCCTGCGCCTTAGCAAGGCGATGGAAGTTTAATATTGAAGTAGCGTCCCCGAGTTGTTTTTGGTGTTCCTGTGCCGCTACTGTAGTTTCGACCGTTAAGGCCGTAGTATAAGGTCGCTAATGCCAAGATTGTATTTCGCAAAAAGAAAGTTTTACCAGAATTATTAAAAATTAAAGAGCAGGAGTAATTTAACTAAATAATAAAAGAAACTCAAATCTACAATATAGTGCAAAAAAATTTGGATATATCTCGTCATGTAACTACATAAGATTCGTAAATGCCTTCAATTGAAGCGTGATACCTCACGCGTTCCGGGGAGTTTAAATAGTTGTATCCCTGCGCCTTAGCAAGGCGATGGAAGTTAAATATTGAAGCAGCGTCCCGGTTTGGTTTTTCGGCTTTCCTGTTCTGCTCCTGCAGTTTCGACCGTTCAGGCCGTAGTTTAAGGGCGCTAATGCCAAGATTGTATTTCGCAAAAAGAAAGTTTTACCAGAATTATTAAAAATTAAGACGCAGGAATAATATCACTGAATAATAAAAGGAACTCAAATCTACAATATAATGCCAAAAAAATTTGGAAAATCTCGTCATGAAAATATAGAATATTCGAAAACGCCTTCAATTGAGGCGCGATACCTCACGCGTTCCGGAGAGTTCAAATAGTTGTATCTCTGCGCCTTAGCAAGGCGATGGAAGTTAAATACTGAAGTAGCGTCCCGGTTTGGTTTTTTCGGCTTTCCTGTTCCGCTCCTGCAGTTTCGACCGTTAAGACCGTAGTTTAAGGGCGCTAACGCCAGGATTGTATTTCGCAAAAAGATAATTTATGCATAATAATTAAAAATTAAGAAGCAGGAATAATTTAACTATATAACAGAAGGAACTCAAATCTACAATAAAATGCAAAAAACTAACGTAGTTTAAGGGCGCTAAAGCCAGGGTTGTATTTCGCAAGTGGATAGTTTTTGCAGAATAATTAAAACTTAAGAAGCAGGAATAATTTAACTAAATAATAAAAGGAACCTAAATCTACAATTTAATGCAAAACAATTTGAAAAATCTCGTCATGTGAATACAGAAGATTCGAAAACGCCTTCAAATCAGGCACCATACCTCACGCGTTCCGGAGAGTTCAAATAGTTGTATCTCTGCGCCTTAGCAAGGCGATGGAAGTTTAATATTGAAGTAGCGTCCCCTCGTTGTTTTTCGGTTTTCCTGTGCCGCTCTTGTGGTTTCAACCGTTAAGGCCATTATAATTTAAACTTTAGAAGCAGGAATAATTTAACTAAATAACAAAAGAAACTCAAATCTACAATAAAATGCAAAAAAATTTGGAATATCTCGTCATGTAAATACAGAAGATTCGAAAACGCCTTCAATTGAGGCGTGATACCTCACGCGTTTCGGAGAGTTCAAATAGTATGTATCCCTGCGCCTTAGCAAGGCGATGGAAGTTTAATATTGAAGTAGCGTCCCCGCTTGGTTTTTCGGCTTTATCCTGTCCAGGGGCGGACTAGCCATGGGGGCGGGGAGGCGATCGCTCCCTAACAATTTGCCGCGGAGGTTCCGAAGGGGCCCCCGCGGCGAGTTTTTTTCGAGTCATCGTTTTTCCCCTGTAATGTTATAATTTTCTCATCCTTTTTAATCACTAAAAGGCCCCGAATTCCTTGAAAATTTGTCCCTAAGAGACATGGAAGGTCGCCATAAGCATTTGTGATGAAGGGACCCCTGATGAATCCTGAGAATGGGTCATTTTGAAGTTCAAGTACCTACTGTAGAATCCAACTCCAATAATGCCTACGTGTTTAAAAAGTTTGAAATTTTCAAAATTCACCGGGGGAGGGCCCCCCGGGCCTTCTTAGAGGGGCCCCCGAACGACAGGAGGGGCCCTTGCATTTAAGTCTCCTCCTAACTTTTTGACTACCAGTCCGCCCCTGTCTGAGAGTATAGTAGTTTCTACTTTAGTCGTCTTTCAGTGATATAAGAGGCAGCACCTTTAAGTAATTAGTCGAGTTAAGAGAGAAACCAAACGCGCAATTTGGCCTGGAACGGCACGACTTACCTAGAGAGAAATGATGACGAGGACTTGAGATGAAAAGGAGAAGCCCTCGGCATGTGATATATATTAGCGCTTACAAGACTGCACGAATACTTCACGCATTGCATCAAACACAGTGCGGTCATTGCGGACAGTGTGATACGGACAGCGCCTACAAGAGTGCATGAATACCTCACGCATTGCGGCAAACACAGTGCAATCAGCGTGAGACGCATAGCGCCTACAAGACTGCATGAATACTTCACGCATTGCATCAAACATAGTGCGGTCATTGCGGACAGCGTGATACGGACAGCGCCTACAAGAGTGCATGAATACCTCACGCATTGCGGCAAACACAGTGCGATCAGCGTGAGACGCATAGCGCCTACAAGACTGCATGAATACTTCACGCATTGCGTCAAACACAGTGCGGTCTGCGAGGCACGGCGGCGGAAGTTAAAATCATTAATCCACATTTATGTTTGTTCTTTCATAATTTTTTCGTTCATTTCTCATGAATGGAAGACCTTGTCCACACAGAGATAGGTTTACGAAACTTAAACTTTCGCGCAACGTTCCGTGAACTTTTGTTAGTAGTGTTGACAGGGCTTTCCCAAAAAATGTTTTCAACACCAGTAAACGCGTCTTATGCACCCCTCCCCCGCTGGCACGTTCATTTGATGGTTTTCATTGATGTTTCAAAACAAATGAGAAGGGGGCGGCAAAATACTAGCGGCCCATGGGCGGCAAGTAGGTAAATCTGGCCCTGCTCGTTTTGATATAACGACGGTGAAACTACCAAACCACGTATCTCGGTTTGCGACGTCGCAGACTTCCTGTCATACTTTATTTTTTAAATGAAAAACTACTCAACATCCAGTCTTGAAAATTTCTGTGATTTTTCCTCTTCGCGTGCGGAGAAAATTCCGTGAAAATTTCAAAGAATGATATTGATTTGGTCTACTTCAAAAAAATAAAATGTGAGCGTAGATTTTTAAACACCGCAAACGAGATACGTGGTTTGGTAGTTTCACCGTTGATAATTAAGATGAATTTCGCTGTTTTAGCAATTTCAGTGATTTCATCTAAAAGACTTTAGACGAATTTTGAAGGAAACTCGATTTCGAAAATGTGACACTTACTGCTCTCTTCACTATCACGGCACACGGCAGGCTAGCCAGACTTATTTTGTAGCTTGATATAGTAAAGTTGAAAAGTATGTTTTCCTCTGCAACGTTTTAAAATCTCCGACTTGTTGTTTCCTTTCTTACAGGGCACTAACTTAAATACGTCTCTCTTTGAAATTGTCTGGGAATATCATAAAATGAGTGAACAAGTAATCATGAGAATCTGGTTTTAGGGCATTTTTTTAAACCATGAGCGGAAATTTTGAAATTTACCATCGAAAAATGCGTGAAACCCGTTTCAAATTATTTTTCCTCTTTCGCTGAGGGAAAGTAAACTAAAACGAGCACTCCCTGAAAAATGAGAATTTTACTGGAGGAAAGGCAACCTTCGAATGTCTGACGGTGTTGTTCCTTCAGGACGGTACCATACGTCAAGTGCACCAATTCTTCGAGCGAGGACACGAGCAGCGTCCAGCAATGGTCTTGGTCAGCCACTGGCTACTATCA
>NC_092797.1:4169378-4278759 GCF_918797505.1 Bemisia tabaci | reverse complement strand
TGCGTCAAAAAAAATGAAAGTCTGAAATGTTCCGCTCCCCAGGCGGCAATCGATGACGTTTGGTAAAAAAACTTGTTTGCCAAAATTTGGGCCAATTTCAATCATTTTAAATGGTGCCAAAGGTCAATTTTGTGATGAAATTATGATATTTTGGTTTAGACCTCGATTTCGTACAAAAAAACTCGATTTTACGCTGAAATCATGCGTTTACGAGAAAAATGTCAAAGAACTCGACTTGTAGAGGATGAAATTTTTACTTTAGGAGGACGTCTTTGTAACCGATAAAAAATCAAATTGAACTAGAAAAACTTAAACTCGGTATTTATTTTTTTGGTCCTCAGAATTTCCGAGGTCTTACTAAGTAGAGGTTTTAAAAAGACTCATTTTTTCACGAAAATAAGTCGGAAGAGGGTATAAATGAACTGTAGGCAAGTGTTGAGGATGCAAAGGTCATCAGAACTTCCTCAGTTTCAAAAAAAAGTTCCAACTATTTTGCACAATCCTCCAAAAAGTGTACGACTCGAGAAGCAGGATTCGTTGCTATAATAGTAGGGGGAAAGTGCGGTTTGACCGGGAAAAATTGCGTAACAAACTTTCCCTATGTAATCGTCATTAGTAGGTCCCCCTGAACAACTTCCTAAAAGTTAAACAAGCAGGAAGCTCCAACGCATTGGCGTCGGAGAGCGGCTCTGGGGGCAGTAGTTGTAGTCAAGAATGAGGGCCTAGACACATTTTGTCATTGATGTACAATCCGACAACTGTCGATTCATGTTTTGTAACTTAGCAGATTTACGTAGCCGGTGTATAAATGTGTATTGGGCTTTGATATGGCGAATACATGGCATTATCACTTGTTGTATACTTTTAATTTTGAAAGCTCTTTGGAGGTCCGCTTCCTAAAAAATCTCTGGTTGATAAGTCGTTTAGCGAGGCTGCAAAAAATTTGCATTTTTATATCTGAAAGTGTAGGTATTGGTTTTTTGTATAATTGTTTTTTTGGATTGCTGGAAAAGTAACGCATACTTCTATAATTTAGGACTGAGTCAGGGAAATATAAGGTTCGTTAAATAGTAAATATTCCTAGTACCGTGTGACACTATTGTTAACGAAAAGTTTTTGCAACTTGTCAAAGAGGTTGTTGAATGATCTTCGAATAACTTTTGATGAGCTAGAGGTAATGGTTCTATCTGCAGCTCGTGGACTTCTGTACGATATTGTCCAGAATCATCTAAATTTTCAAAAAGTGTCCGCTTGTTCGATACCCAATTTGCTCATTCATGCATACAAGGAGAAGCGCATGAAAGCTTTAGCAGACATTTTGGAGATGAATCAAGAATTAGATGAAGAATTTATGACTTAAATCACGGCACCTTAATCACGGGATGACCTTAATTACGGCAACTATTTATTGTCCATGAGATGCAGATGGTTCCATTTCCCTAGCTCATCAAAAGGTATTCGAAGATCAATTTCATCAGCCACCCGTACGAACCACGTTTCTAGTGACCCGTACTTGCTTCGCACGTATGAAACATACAATCAGAGAAAACAGAATTCATCTTACAATAATCAATAATCAGTAGGACATGAATCGTTGCGATGTATAATACGACATTATAATGCGGCATTACTATTGTAATTCATTTTAATGTTTAGGGGCATTATAAATCATTATTGCCACGTCGGAATGAAATGTTGTAGACTGAATTGAAAAGCATGTTGGCAAAATTTATTATAAAAATAGTATAACATGTAGGTACATAACATAAAGGTAATACAAATTAAATGATTAGAGCGTGTATATTTCATTACATTATAGGTATATTACAATCATTTTTGTCATTGTTGGAAATTTTGATAGTTTGAATTTTGATAGTTGATAGTTGATAGTTTGAGAGTTGAAAATTTGGTTATTTTATTTAGTTAAGGTGATTCGATAGACGCCATATTTTGTGTCAGAATGGCATGCGACATATCCCATCAATTGGTTCCATTTTTTCATTTACTCATCATTTTTCTCCAATTTTAAGTTTCGCAATTCTGTTTTCAGGAGACTAAAGCACTCACTTATCAATTTGTATATTTATATTGAGTTAAGGGTAGAGACGTATTCCTCACCGGAATTGAGGAATGGAGGTGTTACAGTAAGTCCGGCATTAGGTTCCATTTCGACATCAGCGACGATCAACGCTACGATACTGGAAGCCAGTCTTCCGATATTAAATCCCTAGCGGGGAAGAAAAAAAATGCCTAGATTTCGCTAAAAATCCCTAAATCCCCAGATTTGCTCAAATATACTTAAAAAATCCCTAGATTTTGCAAAAAGCGCCATTTTTTTATGAAGAATCATGATGTCATTCGATGTAGCGATTTGCAATATTTAAATCTGATTGGCTCGTTTGAATTTTGGCGCTCTCTGAAAGCAGTGCTAATCCAGACCAATAAAATGAAAGAATATTAGTTGATTTCTTATTATTAACAGGTTGAATGCAGTTGAATGTCAAGTACATCGAAGGACGCAATCGTTTTAATTTCCGGCTTATTTGCGGGGAAAATAGTGTTGCCAAAAAGGCCTACAAAATATAGATGAAAAAATGTTTTCGATTGTCGAAGCTAGAATTGAGGTTAAAAAGTTGATTTTTGGTAACTTTACCTCATCAAAAAAAAATCCCTAGATTTCCTGAAAAATCCCTAAATCCCTGGAAATTCCGGAAAATCCCTAAATCTAGGAATAAACTCTTAGACATCGGATGGCTGTTGGAAGCATTAGAGTCAACATTTGAAACGCTGCTGCAGAATTTGCCGGGAGTATAATCGAGTGTTGAAAGTCAGTAGAATTGAACAATGTAATAATTGCTTTCCGAAATAAGCGTTATAATAAAAAAACAACGAATCTGAACTGTTAATACTGGAACACACCTTCTGTAAATGTACCTTGCGAGAGATAAGTAAAAAAATAGATGTACTGGAGGAGAAGTGCTTCTCCACAGAGTTTGAAGAAGGAAAAAAAATGCCCAAATTTACTTACTTCAGCATTTTCGGCAAAATCACTGCAATTTCCGAACCTTTTTCTGGCCAGGGGCCAAAATTAAATGATTATGAAGGGCCACTTAGATGTTGTAGATAAAAATAGGACTGTTGAAAAAGTCGCCGTTTTCAATAAATATGTACCCGGAATGGAAGACATCTAGGGGAAAATTGTTACGATTTTCCGATGCAAATATTTTCCTACAATCTATTTTCCTGCGTTTTGGGATTATACGTACTAAGCAGGCTAAGGGCCCGTTCGCCAAAACTAATCGGAACTGTATGAATGAATTGCTCCTTTTAAAAATCAAAACAATATCGAATTGCGATATATTACACAGTTAAGATAGGGCTATGTCCTGTCGTAAGCGGCGACATAAAGTCGATATCATTTCAATAATCGCCCCAATGGCCACGATAGTTGTTAGACGTTTACGGTTTCCCTGGTAACCTTTGTTTGCTATCAGCTGATATCGAGTAAATGACTAGGAAGCTCCAACCCAGTGGTTAAAGCTTCCTTAACCGCGAAAACTTTAAAATTCAAATTTTCAAATTTTGAACGTAAAGTACATTTTTTCCATCACGAGATAAAAGCACAAACAAGTTTTGAATTGTTGACTGTATCACCATGATTCCAAAAATACAATACACAACATAGCATTGACTAACAATAAAACAGTATGCAATAAAATAAAGTCATGACAAGGAACATAGCCGAAAATGGCGCCGATTCCCATCAACCAACGCGCGGTCTCTACAATGTAACATGCTGCATTGATACTCCCCAGCTGGGACCGTCCGGAATAGCAGCTCTAGTGCAAGCCACCAGAGCCGCTAAAATGGCTCCGACCCCGGAATATCCCTCAAAAAAGTTAAAATTGAACAAATGGACGGCCGTAAATAAGAGGGGTCCGGGGAAGGAAATCGGTACTTGTAAACTATGCTCATTCTGTCTCATCATGTGAGGTATCATTGTTCCTATGTACTTTTGGTCGTCAGATTTCATAAAATAAATTTCGCAAGGCCCTCCGGCCAAAGGCGGGGCGCTCCACCATATCAAAGCTGGCGGCCAAAATGTGAAAGGCAGGAGGTTGCATTTTTTTAAAATATACACCGAAGGAACAAGGAAAAAGTGACAGTGGTCATTAATTTTCATGTATTAATGGCCAAGACAAGTTAAACTTTGATGTTTATAAATGCTATATAATAAAGGAAAGTAAAGGACAACACTACGACAACGAGAGAAAACGTAAGCTCAGAAGAGGCCTTGCGGCGCAATTCATATATGAAATCGCACGACCAAAAATTACATAGGAAAATGATCCCTCACATGATGACGACAGACCATGAGCATTTTAAAATAACCGGATTCCCGGACCCTCTTATTACGGGCCCGCCATTTTCAATCTTAACTTTTTTTTGAGGGTATAGTTCCGGGGGTCAGGCCATTTTTTAACTATGTAGGAGAAGTTGTTTCAGGGGGACACTACCTGATGGACCGATTATCTCATAGGGGAAAGTTTGGATCCGCAATTTTTCTCCCGGTCAAACCGCACTTTCCCCCTACTTATTAGTAGCACGATCCTGCTTCTCGAGTCGTTACACTTTTTCGGAGGATTCGTGCACAATAGTTGGGAACTTTTTTTGAAATCTGAGGAAGTTCTGATGACAATCTGAGCATCCTCGAACACTTGCCTACAGTTCATTTGTTTACCCTTTCCTTTCGACTTATTTTCGTTTGAAAAATGAGTCTTTTAAAACCTCTACTTCAGTCAAGCACCCTACGCGAAAAATCTCTGCGGACCAAAAAAATAATACCGAGTTTAGTTTTTCTAGTATCAAAATTAGATTTTTATCGGTTACAAAGACGTCTCTCCTAAAGTAAAATTTCATCCTCTACAAGTCGAGTTCTTTGACATTTTTCTCGTAATACGCATGATTTCAGCAAAAATCGAGTTTTTTTGTACGAATCGAGGTCTAAACCAAATATCATAACTTCATCACAAAATTGACCTCTTGGCACCCATTTAAAATGATTGAAATTGGCCCAAATTTTGGCAAACAAGTTTTTTTACCAAAACGTCATCGATTGCGCCTGGGGAGCGGAAACATTTCAGACTTTCATTTTTTTGACGCACCCTAGTATCCCATAAACACGAATAATTGTATCCAGGCGCCGTTCTTAGGATTTTAACCCCTTGCTCAAGAGTCGATCGCTCACCATTGTTGCAGCGAAATATCGAGCCTTGGCGTTTCAAAATTTACTAACTTATATTTTGTTTTGAATTATTTCAGGTTTTCATATCGGAGCATACCTGGAACAGCAGAAACCGAAAAATGCAAAGCCGGCGCGGTTCGTGTGTCCCATCTGTCAAGCGTCTTACTCCAGCCACTACAGCCTTAAATATCACATGAAATCCCACACCGGCGAGACAACTTGCGCCATTTGCTCCAAAACTTTCACGATGAAAGCCAGCCTGAAACAGCACTTAATCATGGTGCATCATCTCGCAAGATGAATCTCCTTCGCTTTTTATATTTATTCGATCAATAAGACTCCCTTTGCAATTTATCTGTAACTTAATCTTACGTACAAATTTTTATAAGTTATACCTATCGTTGTATTGAATTCTGACCAAGTGCAGCAGATAGGACATCAAACGGTCACGGAAAAAAAAGATATAGTGCTGAGCCCTAACCGATTAGATCAAATGGAGCCAGCTGATATGGTAATACTGCTGAGACCTACAGTCTGTAGGGCTGGACCCTCCAGTTGTAGGCTCAGCGCTACTGCCATACTACATATAGCTGGCTCCATTTGATCTAAACAGTTAGTGCTCAGCACTATATCACGTTTTCCGTGAAAGTATCGATTCACGGCGATTGGGACAGGAGTCAGCACGAATAAGCTTTTGTGGATCGTCCAAGACTGAACCAGAAATGACAAAAAAAGTGATCACAAAGGCTGTATTTTAAATGAGCCCATTAAAAAAATTTGTCAAATAATAGACAGAAATGAAATGAGCCACTAGACGAGGTTTGAAGTCGGCAAAAACGTCACATGTTTTCTCTTTTAAATCTTACGTGGAATAACAGGAAGGTTTGAAAACAACTCCTGAACGAGATACAATTAACATTGATTAAATGGCAAAAATACAAACGACGTCAGTTGAATAATGTAACTGCCATTTGGTCCATGTTGAAAATTCTTGTTGATGTCTCGTGAGGGAGTTGGTTTCTAAACCCTATCCAATGGCGCGGCGTCCTTTGCGATTTATCGATTGATACGCCATTGAAACCTATGGAAAAGGATCAATGGATAGGGCGTTCGCAATGAACACCTTCATAATCGATTTTCAATTATTTACCATAGCTTCAAATGGGAACATATCGATAATAATCGATCATTCACGCCTCGCCACTGACCCTATCGTGTAAATTGTTTTTACGTAAGATTGAGGAAAGAAAGAGAAACGAAAAGAGAGAGAGAAAGAAAAAGAAAACACGTGACGTTTTCCCCCAGCTCGGATCTTGTATAGTGACCCATTCTGCTCTAATTTCTAGAAACTTAGACTGTGAAAATTACACAACTTGTATCATGATTGCGACGTTTCAAAACCTCCAATTTTTTCTGTTTTACTAGAAGAACCAACGAACGATATCGCTTAAAGTTTTCGGGGAATGTAAAAGAAACATCAAGGAATGTTATCGTTCAAAATTTTCATGGAATGCAGAAAACTATGTTCCACTTCGTTGTAAGTTTGTAGATCGCAGCTTACCCTTCAAAACCGATTGTGTTTATTGTACAACCCTAGTCTGGGACTTTTTGGCCGATATTGTCCGAGAAACAACACTGCCGTGCTGAGGAAGAACGCCGTATAAACATTCGAGAGTTGCCAAATTTCCCTCGATAAAACATGTATTTTTGTCGATATTGATGCATATTTTTGTTTTAAATTTTCAGATGTTTTAGATTAAATTGGGTACAAAATAGTCGGAAAATTTTGGAAAAAATATTCACAATTTTTCGAGTAAATTCGCTTTTTATCGAAGGAAATTTTGCAACGTTTGAAGGCTCATTCGGCGTTCTTCCTCAGCATGACAGAACAGAGATTCAGCGAATGCACGACTTCCAACAGATTAAATCCTCTCTGCTCAACTTGGTCTTATTAAAAATACAGACGCTATATTTTATGTTGACGTCACGACAAGGATTTTCCATTGTATCAAATTGAATCCGAACAATAAAAATGACATAAGCTATTCAAATGCTAGCAATTATTAGAATGAATCGATACATAAATCGATTTCTTAGTGACTTGACACCAATAGCGTTTATTGCGCGAAGCAAAAAAAATCCTATTGAGCCTTTAATTATTATCTCATGTTCTTTATTATTTTATTATGATTAGAGTTATTTATCCCACAGATTTCAATTATTGTTCCTGACATTTTTATTCGACTGTTTAATGCTTTTATACTCTTAGTTAGTTTCTTTTACAATTTAAATTGCTTAATATTAGCTCACTAATACTCACTTTAATTTTTTTACATCAATGTATTTCTTTAAGTGCTAGATCGTTAGAAGTTAAGTTCACATTATAATAAAAACTATACACCTTAATTTTTATACACTATATCAATAAAATTCTGATTTATTTAAGTTAACATTTTCAGGGTTAAATGCTTTTTATCCTCATTTACTTTTTATTCAAATTTTTTCCCTGAAGATTTTAACAGAAGGGCAAGTAGTGCATACAATTTTATACCTCCAAAGTCCAAAGTTCTAATTTTCGTTTGGAGAATCTACCATAATTTTGCCCAAACTAATTGGTATGTAAGTACTTACACGGTGTCTCGCGCCGTTACGTAGAAAATTAAGGTATTGATTTTTTTGTTAGGTCAGAAGTGCTTGCAAATGCGCTACACACCCAAGCGTCTTAGTTGCGCATTTCCGTGATCGCCCCGGCCGCTTATTATGCTTCGAGGGGGGCTGTGGCATTGCCAAGATGGAAAGAATAGTGAAGCGACGATGCCGTATTCAAGAATTCCATGCCGAAGACCGATCTATTATCAAACTGAGCCATTTAATAGGGCCGGAAATCAACTATCACAATTAGAAAACTTGGATTCGCCTCAACATGAGTAGAGTCCCTCGTTCCGCCTTCAATTACTCGAATAGGCAATCAGCGCTCCGGGAAGTTAAAATAGTTGCTGAAAGCCCCTTGCATGTCGCAATGCATGATCTAACAAGACGAAACTCTGCTCAGTTGGCTGTGTCTCTTGAATGCAACATCCGGCTGATTATTGACATTAATGGACACAGTGGTCTTGAAGCAAAAATAAACGCGACAAAAATGTACTCAAATACGGTTTGCAGGGGGTGAGTCTATGGTGCGTGTGGACTTAAAATCGCGGAAAATAAAATCTTGACTGACCCTAATTTCGAGATACCGCAATTTGAAATTTTCATAGTGAATGCGAGTTCTCTACTGATTTTGATCAGCTTTTTTCATTTATTTGTCTTTGGAATCTGTGTTGATCGGTTCACGTTTTTGTTCTTTGTTCGATTCATGTCGATCGAATACATACCCTTTCGTTACATGCAGACTTCCTTTCATACCCCCTTTTTTTTTAACCGAACAGTTCGCCTTCTCCTGCGGTTGCAACAATTGTTGTTACGAATCTGTTGTGCGTGTGGATTCTAGTTCATTACATACTCGACACTCTGAAGGCGTTTTTTGTGCAGAAGTAGCGCAATCTGTCGGAGAACGAACAAAGTAGGGATAGACGCCTTCAAAGAGTCAAGTATGTAATGAACTGAGATCAGCACGCACAACATATTCGTAGCAACAATTGCTGCGGACGCAGCTGAAGGCGAATTGAAAACAACCGTATAAAACACGTTCAATACCATGATCTCACGTTGATTTCTTTAATTAATATTATTACCAAGAGAGTTGTATTTTATGGTTATTTTATGGGGGATTCTGGAAAAAATGTTCAACATAATCTAAAACATAAAATATGATTGATGCTCCGCAGCCCGTGACAAGTTATACAATAAGAAAACAAATTCACAGCGGTACAGGCTTTCGCGTAAAAATCACCGAAACGTTTCGGCTGAAGAGTCAGCCTTCTTCAGTTGGATAAAACAGTAAACAATTGTAAAAATATAAAGAAGTAGTACTTGGCTGTACCTTCCAAAGCGAGAATGATACTGTTATGCTATTTTCAGCCGGGAGAGAAAACTATTTTTTCAAGAGGGAAAAACCATTTTCTTTGGACGGAAAACTATTCTTTTGGGAGAGAAAACTGCCTCCTCGGGAGGAAAAACGATTTTCTCAGGAGACTTAACTCTCCGGAGAGAATAGATATCACTCCGGAGGGAAAAGTTGTCCCGCCCGAGAGAATTATTTCTCTGGAGAAAACACTTGTCACTTTGGAGAGAATAGGTGTCACTGATGTCCTCCGTAGAGAATAGTTTCCTCTTACGTTGCATAAAATCATTGTTCTCGCTTTGAAAGGCACAGCCAAGTACTGCCTTATTAGATTTTTACAATATCTTACACTCTTATATTTTTATCGAACTGAGGAAGATTGAGTTTTCGGCCGAGATTGTTTGGTGATATTTACGTGGAAATGAGCCTTGTGTCAGCGTTGTGTAATTTTTTTTTTATTATCGTATGAACTAAAACATAAACGAAGTTTAAATGAAAAATAAATATACCGCGTTACAACTTTACAGTCCTGAGAAATCCTACAAATTTGTTGTTTCGAAGTTGTTTTTAGTTCGCTTTTAACTGCGACCGCAGCAATTGTTTTTACGGATATGTTGTGCGTGCTGACCTCAGCTCATTACATACTTGACTCCTCAAAAGCGTTTAATGTGCGAAAGTAGAGCACCCTGTTGGAGAACAACAGAAGTGGGATTGAACGAATCGATTAAGCCCTATACTTTGTTCGATCTCCGACAAATTGCGCTACTATATCATAATCTAAATCATAATAAATCATATCATAATCTAAAACATAAAATACACACTATTTTATGTTTTAGATTATGTTGAACATTTTTTCCAGAATCCCCCATAAAATAACCATAAAATACAACTCTCTTGGTAATAATATTAATTAAAGAAATCAACGTGAGATCATGGTATTGAACGTGTTTTATACGGTTGTTTTCAATTCGCCTTCAGCTGCGTCCGCAGCAATTGTTGCTACGAATATGTTGTGCGTGCTGATCTCAGTTCATTACATACTTGACTCTTTGAAGGCGTCTATCCCTACTTTGTTCGTTCTCCGACAGATTGCGCTACTTCTGCACAAAAAACGCCTTCAGAGTGTCGAGTATGTAATGAACTAGAATCCACACGCACAACAGATTCGTAACAACAATTGTTGCAACCGCAGGAGAAGGCGAACTGTTCGGTTAAAAAAAAAGGGGGGTATGAAAGGAAGTCTGCATGTAACGAAAGGGTATGTATTCGATCGACATGAATCGAACAAAGAACAAAAACGTGAACCGATCAACACAGATTCCAAAGACAAATAAATGAAAAAAGCTGATCAAAATCAGTAGAGAACTCGCATTCACTATGAAAATTTCAAATTGCGGTATCTCGAAATTAGGGTCAGTCAAGATTTTATTTTCCGCGATTTTAAGTCCACACGCACCATAGACTCACCCCCTGCAAACCGTATTTGAGTACATTTTTGTCGCGTTTATTTTTGCTTCAAGACCACTGTGTCCATTAATGTCAATAATCAGCCGGATGTTGCATTCAAGAGACACAGCCAACTGAGCAGAGTTTCGTCTTGTTAGATCATGCATTGCGACATGCAAGGGGCTTTCAGCAACTATTTTAACTTCCCGGAGCGCTGATTGCCTATTCGAGTAATTGAAGGCGGAACGAGGGACTCTACTCATGTTGAGGCGAATCCAAGTTTTCTAATTGTGATAGTTGATTTCCGGCCCTATTAAATGGCTCAGTTTGATAATAGATCGGTCTTCGGCATGGAATTCTGCATGGAATTTTGCAACCTTGGTTTAGAGTTACGTTCTTCCGTCTGTGAAACGACGCATTATTTTCTTGCCGCACCTAAAGCTATGGAAATGAAATTCTTGGAGGGGACAGGTGCTCCGAAAAAAATCGATAATTCAACATTGGTTTAAATGGAAGACCTCTGCACACCTGCGGCTCGATTGTTGAATCGATATCGATCAGTGGCGTGGCGTGCTTTGCGATATGGGTCATTCCACGTCAACGCAACCAAGGTCGGAACCCGACCCCCTCCGATTTGGCTGAAAATTGGTATACGGGGTCTTTACATCATTCTAAGAAAACTAATTTGAAGGGTTTTCCCATCCGACGCCCCGTTCGCGAGATATCGACCCCCCAAAGATGGGGTGAATTTTAGTGATATTCAAAAACGCCCGTTTTAGCGATTCTCATTTTCTCGACTTCCCTCTCTTTGACTCTCCATAGCGAGACTCTGTATCAATCCATCATACTTTGAAAGAGTGTTTCTAGACCAATTTTTCATGTAGATTCTGAATATGCCATCAAAATTGAGCTAAAAATTATTTAAACGGCCGTAATTTAGAGTTTTTTAAAATTTACGATTTTTTCGCCATTCAATGTTCAAACTGAATTATCTAAAAAACAGTCTCTCCGATTTTCGATTTTTTTTTTATACTTCAAGTTTAGGATATATACTTTCGGTCGATATACTTTTTTCAATTGCCATCGGACGGTTAAGGGCATAAAAAAATTCAAATAGGCCAAAAAAGGCTAAAAATTGGTAAAAAAGGTCGATTTTTCACATGTTAATCCAAATATTTCGATAATGAACTCTTCAATTATCGATATTTTTTCCCACTTTACCCTCTAACATGTATAAAATCAGACTATCAACGCTTTCCATACATGCACCGATCGATTAACGGCCTGATGGAAACCGGAAACCGACCGAAAATCCTCGAAATTGACGCAAAAAGACGATTTTTCACACCGTAACCGATACATTCCATGGATTGTAACTGCAATTTCCAATTTTCTCGATCTATTTCAACCTTAAGGTGTATACTTTCGAGTAATAAACCCTTACTATAACGTGCATCGATGGGGCACGGATCCAAACGGAAGTGAAAACCGGCCGGAAATGCTAAAAAAATGACGGGAAAAGGCGATTTATTGCATAGTCAGGGGAGCATGTGTTCGAAAATTACGTCCCGTTTGCACGTTTGTGATGCAAGTTACTCTCTTCATTTTGGTCCCTAGAATGAGAAAATCTTTGGTGGACTCTCCAATTTTGATGCCAAGGCCCCAAAAACAAGATGGCGGCCAAAATGGACGCTGAAATTGAAATTTTGGCAAAACGGCACAAAACGTCAAGAGAGGTGTCGATTCTCATGTTTTTTGGATCGTAGATTCCAGAAAAATTGTCATACAGACCCCTCGACCCACGGAAATGCCCAAAATCCAAGATGGCGGCCGATTTTGGCTCTTTAGAGCGGCTAAAACGTCAAATGCGGAGCAAAGAGAGGAGTAAACACACTAGATATCTGTTTTCGAGGTCACAGATTCCAAAAAAATAGGAGAAAAAAATATTTCATGCCAAATGGTGCTGATTTGGACCGTGCAAAGGCCGAACTCGGCAGTCATTTTGATTAGTGTGTTCAGGAACACTCTAATCGAAATAATTTTCCGGGTCAGTTTCTATAATTAGCATTATTGGTTTTTTTTAAGGTACCCCTGCAGAATATGGGTAAATTTGTTCTCAAATACACAATAAAACTATTCCGATGAGTTTTTTTTTCTTTTTTTTTTTTTTTTTTTTTTCTGCTGGTCTAATGGCTTCGTGTCTATAGCACCTTCAGCCAACTTTAGACAATGTTTAGTGTCCGTAGACATCAGGCTCCATGCTCCAGGCTTTTCTAATTTTCAGGGATTAGGGCCGAGGAGAATCTGTTTCAGCAGATCTACTCGTCAATTGCGTGAAAATTAGACGCCACTCCCGGGATTCGAACCCGGGACCTATTGACCTAGAGTCAGACGCGCTGACCATTAGGCCAACCTGGCCGGCATCCGATGAGTTTTGACCCACTAAATCTGAAAATTGCGTTTATTCTTCCGGATTACCCCTCAATGTTCCGGAAAACTAACCAGGATAATGACCATTATTTCGGGCGGAATCGGCTTTTCCAGAGAATGGAGATGTTGCACGAAAGAGGGATTTGCGATTTGACCATTGATTCTTATGTAAAAATTCGCGAGAAACACGATGGTACCACTGGTTTTCTCTGAAATCATCTCCCAAGCTCAAAAAAAGCTCTCAAAGTGAGTCCAAAATGGAGGGGATATACCATCCTACCCTGAGAGTCCATCTCTACATCAAAACAAACCCTCCATGCAAAGATAGGGAGCAAATACATTAGCAGGGTTGCCGTGTTTTCAGTTTGGAGTCCCCAAATAAAGTGGTAGCCCTGTCAATGTATTTGCTCCCTAGAGTCCCTTTATACTGAGAGTCAAGACAATGTGAATCCATTTCTGATTGGTTCCTGTATTTTAGGCCTCCACAGTGTCACAAACGGGAATAAAGATTACAGTTTCACCGATTACAAAGATTATAATCTGGAATGGACCGGGGAATTACGGGTTCGACAAGGAACAAACGGAATGAGGGAAGGAACGAAGAAAGGAATTCGAGAATGGGCCGATCAAAGATTACGAAAAACGTTCAATTTCTGTAATCTTTATTCCCGTTTGTGACTCCATGAGGGGTGTTGTCTTGACTTGACTCTCAGTATAAAGGGATATTGCTCCCTTTCTTTGCATGGAGAGTTTGTTTTGATGTAGAGGTGGACTCTCAGGGTAGGGCGGGATATCCCTTCCATTTTGACCTAAACTTGAGAGCTTTTTTGAGCTTGGGAGTTGCTTTCAGAGAAAACCAGTGGCACCATCGTGTTTTTTTCGCGAACTTTTACGTAAGAATCGACGGTCAAATCGCAAAACCCTCACAAATGCAACATCTCCATTGTAGGGTGATGGAAAAAAAACGGAGGTTTCCGGATTCAGCCCCTCAAAATACGTAGGAATCAGCTTATCTCATCGGGGAGACATGGTTGTAATTTTTTTGCTTGTTAAACAGTGCCATTGCCGGGGAGTACCTGATACTCCCAATTTCGATAATAATTAATATATTACACATACATACAAAGCCGCTTTTATAGCGATCTCTGGCGCTCTGCGACACCTTACCGCCTAAGTTCCCGATCCTCCTAAGGCCTTTCAGGGAGTTCACATACCCTCATTTTTCTAAAACCCTGTGTCGCCACCCTTTCACTGGGCATCCCCTTTGTCTCCTCCCAGGAGGAACCCAATCAAGCATCTTTTACGGCAGTCCTTCGTTCGTCATTCTATTGACATCGCCAAACCAGTCAAGCTGTCTGATCATGTTGTCGAATACGATGTCATTTTCGACTCCCATGATCTGACGCACTCTTTCATTGCGGACCCGATCGCTTCTAAAAATTCCTACAGCGACCTCCTCCAGAAATCCATTCCCGTTGCTCTTAGCATCCCCTGTGTTCGTTCCTTCAGCTGCCAAACTTCACTGTCATATGTATGAATACTTTGGTCTTCGCAATTGAAAATTTTCCTCTTGTTCTCTTTGGAAATCTACGGATCCCGGAGGATTCCATTAAATATTGCTGTAGCCTTCCTTGCTAGGATGTTTCTTTCCTTGATCCCTTTATCCGTTCTTCCATCCTGGGTCAACAGAACCCCCAAGGACCTATAGTGCGCCTTTGATCTGCTGCCCATCCTCCAACTCAATGCTATGTTGATCACCAGTAGTTTTATTGCGTGAACATATTTACCTATATTACGGCTCTGCTCCGCATTTGACGTTTTAGCCGCTAAAGAGCCAAAATCGGCCGCCATCTTGGATTTTGGGCATTTCCGTGGGTCGAGGGGTCTGTATGACAATTTTTCTGGAATCTACGATCCAAAAAACATGAGAATCGACACCTCTCTTGACGTTTTGTGCCGTTTTGCCAAAATTTCAATTTCAGCGTCCATTTTGGCCGCCATCTTGTTTTTGGGGCCTTGGCATCAAAATTGGAGAGTCCACCAAAGATTTTCTCATTCTAGGGACCAAAATGAAGAGAGTAACTTGCATCACAAACGTGCAAACGGGACGTAATTTTCGAACACATGCTCCCCTGACTATGCAATAAATCGCCTTTTCCCGTCATTTTTTAGCATTTCCGGCCGGTTTTCACTTCCGTTTGGATCCGTGCCCCATCGATGCACGTTATAGTAAGGGTTTATTACTCGAAAGTATACACCTTAAGGTTGAAATAGATCGAGAAAATTGGAAATTGCAGTTACAATCCATGGAATGTATCGGTTACGGTGTGAAAAATCGTCTTTTTGCGTCAATTTCGAGGATTTTCGGTCGGTTTCCGGTTTCCATCAGGCCGTTAATCGATCGGTGCATGTATGGAAAGCGTTGATAGTCTGATTTTATACATGTTAGAGGGTAAAGTGGGAAAAAATATCGATAATTGAAGAGTTCATTATCGAAATATTTGGATTAACATGTGAAAAATCGACCTTTTTTACCAATTTTTAGCCTTTTTTGGCCTATTTGAATTTTTTTATGCCCTTAACCGTCCGATGGCAATTGAAAACAGTATATCAACCGAAAGTATATATCCTAAACTTGAAGTATAAAAAAAAAATCGAAAATCGGAGAGACTGTTTTTTTAAGTAATTCAGTTTGAACATTGAATGGCGAAAAAATCGTAAATTTTAAAAAACTCTAAATTACGGCCGTTTAAATAATTTTTAGCTCAATTTTGATGGCATATTCAGAATCTACATGAAAAAATTGGTCTAGAAACACTCTTTCAAAGTATGATGGATTGATACAGAGTCTCGCTATGGAGAGTCAAAGAGAGGGAAGTCGAGAAAATGAGAATCGCTAAAACGGGCGTTTTTGAATATCACTAAAATTCACCCCATCTTTGGGGGTCGATATCTCGCGAACGGGGCGTCGGATGGGAAAACCCTTCAAATTAGTTTCTTAGAATGATGTAAAGACCCCGTATACCAATTTTCAGCCAAATCGGAGGGGGTCGGGTTCCGACCTTGGTTGCGTTGACGTGGAATGACCCATATATCGATTGATCTGTCATTTAAACCTGTGGAAAAGGATCGATTATCAGGGTGTTCGCAACGAACACCTTAATAATCGATTCTTTACCATAGCTTCAAATAGGGATTTATCGATATATATCGAAGCACGCCACGCCGCTGATATCGAATGACCTTGAACGATAAAAAGTATTGCTAAGATAGGGATTTATCGATCGGGATCATTCGGTAACGATTCAACAATCAAGCCACTAATGGTGACGAATGGTCGTGGTTTCGATTGGTTTCAGGTTTTGGTTCCTTCGAGGAAAGTCACGTTTCAACTATCAGTTCAGCCAAAGGATCCGCCAGGTATCACTGCCACTGCGGACTATCGTACAAAAATGCCACCAACCTACAAAAGCACATGAAGTCCCACATGGGAGAAACTGTCTGCAAGATATGTAAGAAGGTTTATTCGACCACATGGAGCCTGAAACAGCACCTAATCCTCGTTCATCGTGTCAGACGATGAGACTCACTTTCCCGTATCAATAACTTTAGACGGAATAAAATATACGTTTCTCCATTGCAGCACTTGTATTCTTTTGTTCTTTTCAACATTTTGTCTTTCAAGACAACCCAAAGATTCCAACGTTATTTTTTTAACATTTTTTCAAGAATAAGTGAAGAAAATCCACGGTATAAACAAAAAAAAAATGCTGGTTGTTTTACACAATATTGAGTTAGTTGCGATGGCCACATAATCGTGTTTTGATGCGTATAACCATCGTAGATTAGTTAAAAATAATAAAATCTATCTAAATAGTAGCTTTCTAAGTTCAATTTTAACCGAGAAATCGCGCTTAAAAATTCGGTTTATGACGCCATCCACCGCGATAGTGACACCTCAGGTTTCTTTGGAGTTTCACGTTGAGAAAACAGTGCAAATTTATGTCTTACTGACTGATTAAACCAAGGTGGAAGATACTGAGGGTGTCACTACCGCGATGGAGAACGTCAAAAATCGAATTTTTCAAAGCGTTACATCTCAGTTAATAATGAGAGTAGAAAGTGGCTGTTTGGACAGAGCTTGTATACTCTCAGCTCATCCACAAGAATGGAACATCAAAATACGATTCTATGATCAGCGTAACTGACCTATTGTGTTACAAATTGGTAATAATTTGAATCTACATCACAGGGAAGGGGAAGGAAGATAAAAATACGGCAAGATTGGAAACTAGTATAGTGTTGACGTCACCATGGTAAATCCTCCATAACGAATTGGAGCCAAACAAGAACAATTGCATGACATATTTTAATGCTGATGGTGAGAATAAATCGGTGTATATAGCTTTTCTGTGACGTAACAATAATTACGTCCGCTTAAGAGCCCAGAGAGGTGAATATGCCATCATTATGTGGTCATCAGGCGCACAGATTCCCCAAAAGTTAACTAAGTGTTCTTGAGAATTAGAGAGTGTTGGAAAAAGAACTGAAAATCGATATTTTTGACGCTTAACAACACCTTACACTCAGAGTTTTCTCCTAATGCTGTATTTTGCCCCACTCCGCCTCGTGTGATGAAAGAGCTTTGTTCAGAGGAAAGTTTCATCAGACAACCTACGAAGTACACGAAACCGTTCGCTTTCTCACACAAAACGCGCCTCCATTTTTCACACAGGCAACACGGCTATCCGTCATGCTCGAATAGTTGCATCCCAGAGCAACATGAATAAAACTACTTTTAGTGTTCTTCGGAGACAGTTCGACTGTCGACCGAACGTTGAGCCTTGATCATCGGAGTACTGATTGATGATTTTGCTTGTGATTGCAAGGGTTGTTTAGAAGAAAGTTTCATCAGACAACCTACGAAGTGCACAAAACCGTTCGCTTCCTCACACAAAACGCGCCTTCATTTTTCACACAGGCAACGTGGCTATCCGTCATGCTCGAATAGTTGCATCTCAGAGCAACATGAATAGAACTACTTTCAGTGTTTTTCGGAGACAGTGCGACTGTCGACCGAACGTTAAACTTTGATCATCGGATTATTGATTTATGATTTTGTTTGTGATTGTAACGGTTCATTCCAGGTTTTTACCCGATGATAATGAGTCCCCGTTCAGATTTTAAGAATGCGGGGCAGAAACAGAAAAGGTTCCAATGCCACCTGTGTCCAGCTTCCTACGCGAATGGAAACAACCTCCAAAAGCACATGAAGTCCCACTCGGGCGAAACTAGGTGCCCGATCTGCTCGAAAGTTTACTCAACCAAAGGAAACTTGCAGTCGCATATGGTTATCGTTCACCATACGAAACGGTGAATTCCTTATATTTAAGTCTTTAACAATTGGAACTCTTATAGGTTTGTCGTTTCAAGATGTGAGCCAATTTCTACATGATGATCTACAAGATTCTCCGAATGATTTTTACCGTGTTAAATTATCATTTTTACTGTATTTTACATTTCCATATAATTCTTATTTCTTTGCTCGACTCTCTGTCTATCATCACCTATCATTTTTTAATTCTACATAATTTTTATTTGTTTGCATGACTCTCTGTTTTATACGACACTCTATAGTTCTTAGAATAGCATTGGAATCAGAGTTACCATCCTCGAAGTGAGTCTTTTTTTCAGAAAATGTGAATTAGTAGGAACTGGTGATGTACCAGAAATGTTTCAGGAGTGAGTCAGTCGATAAAATTTGAAAATATTCCATTTTTGAATTAAATTTTTGCATTACATGCTCTCTCATTAAAATTCTATGTAGAATATGGTTTGCACAACAATTGAACATCATTAACTTAGACGGGTGAGATAGGAGAGTTTTTATTTAACATTTGTGTAATGGTAATGGTTTTTTAGGATTAAGTACGCATTTTACACCTCGGTTGAGGCTTAATTTCTAAATAAGTCGCTCTGTCAACAATTTTCTTTGAGAATATTTAAATTGTTCATCGTCTTATTGCTCATCCTGAAGGAACAATTTTTAACCCTTTCGATGGAAGCGAAAAAAATTGCGCTTTGGAACCTTAGTACTATTTAATACAATTGAACGTCTTGTGAATTTTGTAAATATTCCTGTGTAAGTCGAATAATTTCTTGAAAATCCTACTCAAAACGAAGTGAGAATACCGAACACAAGTTATCTTCGCCTATTCTTTTTTACTATTTTTCAAATTATTCTTGTCTTTTGTTAGAAGTTATGCCTGGTAAATGGTATCATGATAATTGTATGTTGCAAATCGATCAACACTTATTAAATTGATTTATATTATTTTAAATATAATTTTTCTTTATTTCTCATTCCTAATTCAAGTTAGAATGGAATTTTCCTCTCCAAGCACCAGTCAGTGAACGGCAATTTTGAAACTGCAATGAACCATCTATCTGATGTAGTGAAAAGAGAAATAAGCGCCAAGCGCCCTTCTTCCGAAGTAGCAGTGATCACAATGAGTTTCGAATCGATCACCAGATTATTGCGAATCGACTGCAAGATTTATAAAAATACCTTCGGAACCGAAAATTCAGTGCCATGCATTCGTTTCCTTATTGATGCCGATTTTCGCGGAAATATTATCTCCGAGAAAATCGTCATTAATTGCAGATTTTGGGTGATATCTCTCATATGCCGATGATCTCGGTGATTTTATCGTAATGAATTGGCAACTAGGTCGAAAACTCATTTGTGTGATTCGCGATTTTTTCGTTGAAAAATGATACTTGGAATTCTGTTCATTCGAATCAGTTTCCTTGCATTAACGCACAGAGGAACGTCCATTTACAAAATGATCTCATAAACTTTTGAAAATGTTTAAAAAAATTACTGTAACACTTTACGTGTCTTTTAATGACTTTTAATGTTCCAAAAAATAGTAAGAAATGATCCTGAAAAGACTTTAAACCATTTTAAAAGCTCATAAACGTCACCGCTCCAAAGTCGTCTCTATATTGCATACGTTTCAGAGTTGCTCTCGACATACTTTAGTTTTTTCTCCGTTTTAAAGAAACGCCTCTGAAACCTTTTAATTATTTTCAGAGGTATTGAAATCACCTAGAAAAATATTGGTAGAATTTACCATTCCTTCACGCTGTATTTCACACAGCGTCAATTCAGAGTCAATTCTGCCAGAAAAAAGGTAAACGTCACTATATACTGGTACAGGTAATTCCTCTGGCAGAATCGACTTTGAATTCACGCCGTGTAAAATACAGCGTGAAGGAATGGTAAAATTCTACAAATCTTTTTTCTCGGTGAAAAACATATTTAAAGCCTTGTCCACACGTGCGCGGTTCGAGGAACTTCGGGCGAACTTGTTCCTGCAACCCCCGTTTCGTGGAACTAATTCGTCCAAACTGTGTTCGTATGGACATGGCCTTACGCCTCTTTCAAAGGCGGATCCGGACACCACAAACGTGGGGGCGGGGGACGTAAGGGGGGTCTGGGGGCCTCCCCCAAAAAATTTGTGAATTTTCGAAGTATCTGATAGGTAGGTTGAGTCAATTTCGTCATGAATAATAATTACGAAATGTAAGCGTCTCTCTCTCTTCTTTCCTGCGTTCCTTCCTTCTTTCGTCCTTTTATTTTTCTACCTCCTTTTTTTGGGCGAACAGGCGTAACCCCCCCCCCCCCCCCCCCCGGATTTGCCAAGGTCTCTCCAGGATATACAAGTGCTCTAAGAAATTTTCCTCCCGTACGTTATGACTTGTGAAAGTACAAAAACAAGAATTACCTACTTGCGACTAAATTGGCTTGTTTTCTTTCAGATCTTTCCCAGCATTATAGTCAGAAGGAAGCCCCGCATATTTGTAAAATTTGCGGAGCTAGGTACATGCGCAATCACAATTTACGAGCCCATATGAAAGCTCATGCCGGAGAATATAACTGTGAAATTTGCAACAAGCCTTTCTCCAACAAATATAACCGTTCAGTCCATATGCTCGGCGTTCATAATATCCGGGCTTTTGACCGTAAAACTTGAAATATCAGTCCGAAACTTTGGTTCTTACAGCCTACTACTGAATTGGGGACTAGTTACTTAAATTGGTAGACAAAGCAGTAGACAAATAAGATAATCGGAAAATGGAGCTATCCCATTAGTGGATGGGTAGTTGCAATGGACGTGGAAGGGAAGTGGTATAGACTAACTAACAGCATGCCGTGAGAGAACTTTCACCACTTCATTAACCCCCCCCCCCCTCTTAGTCCTTAACAACCGCCCATTTCAACCATTAGGATAGCTCTATTTTCCCTTTATCTCTTTGTCCATCGCTTTATCTATCAATTTCAGTGATGCATTGCATCGTTCAATTGCCAAACTTCTTTAATTTTTTGTGAGTCATAGAGGGGTTTTCATATTGTTTGTTTTTACATTGAGCTGAGGTTTGAGTGCGTATTTTTCGGCTTCTCAGTGTAAAAAGCTCATTGGTTCAAAGCTTGTTTCCAAAGAATCCTCTTTCTCGAACGTCTTTAAATTTTTCGGATAGGAAAGAGGTAGAAAGACGATATTTCACCTATTCCATGTTTGTTTTTAAATTTTTAATGACTTTTTCTCCTTGTTTCCCTTTCATTTATTTCGTAAATCATTAGATAGTGTGCTATCTAAGATTTTTAATAGACTGTAAAATTTTCAGTACTTCCTCTTTTCTTAAAGCCTCTTATCTTATGGTCTTTAAACTACAAGTTGTTTTTTGTACTCAAACATAGTTTTTAATTTTTTTTTTTTATGGGTTGGGAAATTTTTACACTCGTCAGACTGTTCCTTGTATGTTTTTCTTTTGTTTTGTATGTTTGTTCGTTTCCTTTTCCCCACTTGTATGTTGATATTAAAGTTTTATTTTCTAACAATTTTAGTTTTGCCTTATTTAAACATTTTTTCGAAAATTAGGGTGAGCATGTCTAGCTTTGTACACCAGAGCTTCATCATCGATAAGATTTTGTGAACCCAAAAGTCCTGTAATCAATAGGACTACATTTTGCAATTACTGTAACGGCTGATCCATGACAGCGCATATCTGCACAGGGATACTTAACGCGCAAACGTTGTTTCTAAAATAAACCAGAAATAGTAGTTTCTTACAACGAACTGTAGGGCAGTTGGGGATTTCTGTGACACTTGGACGTCATCACTGCCATGCAACGCAAAAACGCCGTAAACGCCATTTTAATTTTTTGGAAACAATGTATCGTAGCAGAAGTACGTGTGTACCTTGAGTCAATGTTTTTACAGAATTCTTTCGCTAATACTATCAAGAACTTAACCTGAAAATTTGAGTTGTATTTTTATTTTATAAAGTGTTAAGTTTCAAAAAATGCGGAAAAATCTCGATGGATTTACGGCGTTCTTGCTTAGCACAGATGATTATTAATTTGACAGCCATTGCCAAATTTCATCGAGCGATTAATTTTTACATGAGATCTGTTGTTCAGATTATTTTAAAATTCTAGAGAATTTTCTTCTACTTCAAAGAGAAAATCCCATGTTTTTTCTAAAGAATCGAAACCAAAGTTACCCCGTAAAAAAATAAATCGGCCGATGAAATTTAGCTATAGCTGATGTGGCCCGGTTAGTTTCTGCTAAATACGTTCCGATTTGAATCGAAAGTTCAACGCCTCGCTGAGATGGGGGGGGGGGGGAGAGGAGCGTCCAAACAAATAACTGAAAATACCATCAGTGATTGAGCGCCCAACTTTCATTCGGAAATATGTACCTACGTATGCACCGCTTTAAAAGCCCAAAAAAAACTTTAAGGGCTTACTTTTACGTATTAAGAAATTAAATTTTTCAAAGCCTGAAAACGCTATAAATTAAAACTTTTGAAATCCCTTAAGCGAGGAGATGCCGTTTGGCAAAGTTTGAAAGTGAAGTTTGCAGGTTTTCTCGATTTCTCCCAGTTCCAAAGCACTTTAACGTCTCGCGATTGAAAAATAATGCCCAAGATTCTATAGAGATATCACCAGGCTAGTGGCTGGTGTCAATAGTTTTAGCACTCGCTTTTTAAACCTAGCCATTGGTCGATCGCTGAGAATCCTTCTTTCAAATAAGTATCCCCGCGCGTTAGTTTTTGTTCATTTCTAACTGCTCCTTTGCTTTCCAGATCCAAGCTGTGACGACAAACCACACGTATGCCAAACGTGCGGTTCCAGGTACAAGTACAGACACAACTTGCGACAGCATATGAAAGCTCACACCGGTGAAACTTTCTGTGAAATCTGCGGCAAGCATTATTCCAACAAGTACAATCTCTCCGTCCACATGCGCTTCGTTCACCAAAAATCATGAATTCAGTCCCAACAAACTCATTTTTTCCGTATTTTTTTTCGCGCGTTCTCTATTGGATCTTTCGCAAATCGTCACTTCTCTGCGGGCTAACTATTGAAACTGATGGACAAAGCTATAGGCAAAGAAGATATAGGAAGTATGGAGCGATCGTCTTGGTTGAATCTGATGGTTCTTACAGACTAAAGGGAAAATGATGGACTAACTAAAGGGTCTCTTTTCGGTTGCCGTTATAGTTAGTCTATTATCTACCTCTTTTGTCCATTCAAACCACCCGCTTCCACCCATAAGATCTCTCCATATCTTTTGTCTTCTTTGTCTATAGCTTTGTCTATCAATTTCAATAATCGGCCCGCTGACTAGAAATCGTATTTCTGTTTCCTTGTGAGCCCTGTTTTCCGAATAACTCTATGCTTCCCGGGCTCATACGGAAATAGATGTACGTCTTTAAGTCAAAACGTCATAAGAGGGACTACGAAACAACTACAACCATAGTGCATTCCACTGATCCCCCCCACAGGCTCTTCACAATCCCGTATCCTTATTGTTTTTCTTTTCTCTCTTTTATGTGTTCAAATTGAATTTTTAGTCAAAATCCAATTATGTTTTTTTTTTTTTTTTTTTTTTTTTTTTTTTTTTTCAAAAAAATTTTTCTACATGTGTTGCGTGTAAATAATGCAATAGAATTCTTACGCATTCGGTCCATCGCAAGGATCTAAGTCAATAGTGAGTTAAGATGTAAACTAATAGCAAATTAGTATGTGTCTCTCCTTGAGAGGATGATTCCAGTAATAGTGTTTTTTTCTTCTTGTTTCTTTTTTTGCTATTTTAAAACATTTAGGTGTCGTCGTTATCCATCCTGTAATTGAGACATTTTTCGGTAGAAGGGCGTGGAAGACTTCCAGACTGCTGATATTTTCAAGGTAGTTCTCCAGTTGTTATTAGTAATTTATCGGACAGTTTTGCTACAAATTTTCCCCTGAATCTGCACCAAGTTTTCCCTCCCTATTGTAAGGAAGGAAGTCGCCTGTGAATGAACTGCATCTCTGCAAACGCTATAAAAAATTGCACGATCTTAGCAGCATTGCAAACCTCATACGCCCTCTTACCGAAAAATGTCTTAATTTTTGGTGCTGAAAGGAGCGCTAAGGAAGCACGAGCACTTCTAATCTTGTGTCCTAGTTTCGCAATTAGACTTTTCCAGTTGACTCAGCCAGAATTTTAGTCCATGCTATGTTTGGATAGGTTTTTAGGATTGTTTTGGGCCAACTGAACCGTAATTGCAATTAAGTCAGCCTTAATTTTGGCCAGGCTTATCAAACAAATTTGTTTGCGTAGCACTTACTTTTCTTTCCCGGACTAATTTTTATCACTCGGTGTAGATTATTGATGACTGTGATTTCGTCAGTTTTGAAGCAATCAAAAGCTCTTATTCCAGCAACATGAAGACTCCAGTACAGATAACGGGTAGCTGTTTTATGAAAGTAATACTCTATGCATAGTTGGGTGAATTCAAATAAGGGTCAAATTCCAGGTTCTATTTCCTCCCAAAATTTTTTTGTGAATTTTTGGGCAAACCAAACTTTATTTTGACTATCATTAGGTGTAGACTTAGGAAATATAGCTCGTCGAGCTTAATAGTTGGGCTTAAACCCAAATTTCCACCGTCAAGTGTATCACTTCCCAAAATTTGCTCTAATTTTGCCTGATTTCCCAAATTTTCGTCCCAGAGGTGACATATGATACTTTTAATTGAAAATTGAACACAATTGTCATAAAAGCATCATCGAGCACTAAATTAAAGCATAATTGAAAACATGTAACCCTTTCATATCTTGCAGAACCAAAAAAATTGAGGAAAAATCATCCGTCATGAAAGATATCTGGAGCTTATTCTGCTTGTCTTTTAGACAGTTCCGTCTGTTTATCAAAATGCGCACTGTTTTCCTTTAACACGAGAAGAAGCTTTTATTTCTTGGAATATTGCAATACAAAATGGATCAAAAACACCGAATTTTAAAACTTCGAGTGGGCGTGTACCCGCTGAAGTGGAGATAAAGCCAGGAAAAGTTTGAGGACTAACACCGGTCAACGTTTTTTTTTTTTTTTTTTTTTTTTTTTTTTTTTTTTTTGATTTTCCGAAGATTTGCCAATGGTTTTGGAGTAGATTTTTGGCGCTGATTCTGAAGAACACCTCCATTTAACTGTATCAGTGCGATTTATCCTGGGAAAGTTCGGAATTTTTTCGGAGAAATCGGAATTTTCCTTAAAAATCTAGCTTTTCCAGTAGAGTCAATTTTCCGGAAGAATCTATGCACGATGGAAAAAACCCAGGAATATTTCGATTTCGTAGCTTAAGATACATAAGAAACCCTATTGCACCCCTATTAAAATGTCCTTTCTTTTCCTAATACCAAGGTTTTCCGGTCCAGTTTCATTAAAATCAATTAGTTAGTCACCGAGATAGTGTTTTAAGCCACGGCCACCATCTTAGATTTTCGAATCTTGGAAATTTGACTAAAATTCGAGTTCCCCATTCAAAAATACCCGCGGGTACCAAGTTTCGCGTAAATCGCTTGATTAGGCGCTGAGGTAGCATTTTAGGCCATGTCCGCCATCTTGGATTTTTGAATTTTGAAAATTCGACTAAAAATTCAAGTTCCCCATTGAAAAATACCCCCGGGTACCAAATTTCACTTTAATCGACTGATTAGGTGCTAAGATAGCATTTTAGGCCACGTCCGCCATCTTGGATTTTCGAATTTTGAAAATTCGCCTAAAAATTCGAGTTTCCCATTTCAAAATACCCCCGGGTACCAAGTTTCGCGTAAATCGATTGATTAGGCGCTGAGATAGCATTTTAGGTCATGTCCGCCATCTTGGATTTTCGAATTTTGAAAATTCGACTAAAAATTCAAGTTCCCCATCAAAAAATACCCCCGTGTACCAAGTTTCACTTAAATCGGTCGAAAAGAGCGCCTACAGGGCTTAAACAAACAAGTCTCAGTTGATTAGGCGCTGCGATAGCATTTTAGGTCATGTCCGCCATCTTGGATTTTCGAATTTTCAAAATTCGACTAAAAATTCGAGTTCCCCGTTGAAAAATACCCCCGGATACCAAGTTTCACTTAAATCGGTAGAAAAGAGCGCCTACAGGGCTTAAACAAGCAAGTCTCAGTTGTAACAGTTTTCCACTCTGTCCCACTTAACTGGGACATGGGACAGGATGGAAACATATGGGACAGGATGGAACGGGACAAGATGGAACGGGACAGGATGGAATAAGCTGTTTTTTAAGCTTATCTCTAACAGTAAAGACAATTTTGGTGTTTTTTTTCACGGAATATTTAGTAGCACATCCTAGAGGATCGGAATAAGAGAAAATTTTCCCTAACGCACACTTCGAAAGTATTTTACGAGCTGATATTAGTGTGTGTGTGTATGCTTGACGCCCTGTTAGTTATTGTGTATAGAATTCTGTTTGGCATCGTTAATGGCGTTAATCTTGCACAAAAATTTGCGAATTTCAGAATTTTTGCCATCTACGACGTGTGAACTATTCAATCAAAACAAAAAAAGTCGTTTTTGGAAAAACCTCAACGTTACGGCAATCATTTAGAGCTTATTACATCGTTGCCATGTCTCTCCTGACTGTTGCTGACTGTTGCTCGGGACAATGATTCTAGAGCGTGAAAAAGTTATTGATGGAGCAAAAAAAAAATTGACATATTTTTTTTCTCAAATTCAAAAGCATTACCTATCATCTCCGATAAAGTTTTCTCAAATAATCACTCTGGTTATGCTGCAACATCGATTTAAAGTCAAGAACCAGGCACGGGGGACACGCAAATTTGGGACAAATATAGGCAATTTGCACATTCAAAGTTCTCCTAAATTTTTATTTCAGTCCAAATAAAGTGGGAAATAGCATGTAATAGTCAAAAATAGTGTGGAAAATGAGAAAAAAATTTGATTTGCCCATGTTTCTCAGATTATGACGATTAAAACAGCTCGGGACACCAGATTAGACGCTTATTTGAACTCACCCAGTTGTGAAGAGGGAATTTAGTATAGAAATGAAAGGAAATACGAAGAGAAGGAAAATAAGAAAAAATCAGACCCTTGCAATAGACTTTTTAATGTGTGCTTAACGATGCAAAAGAGCAGTTTCAATTCTTCCTTTCAAAATAAAACATTGTATCGTATTACTCGTATATTATGATTGTAAAGTATGTACAAATTTTGTACGTTGTAACCTCGTTTTGCGCTTAAGAGAACGAGTCAGTGCCATATCTTGATACTATCTAGATTATTTCAATCCAACTACAAATTATCTTAGTTACGTTAATTTCCATTAGCTCATTAATATCCTTCTTAGGTCTCAAATCCAGCTATTAAAATGTTTAATTCAGTCTCGCTGATAATCCATAGGTCCATAGATTCTTTCGCACCATAGAACAATTTTTCAATCAAAGATATAACCTGACCTGGTTGACGCCGGTTTGAACTCAGATCATGTAAGATAAATTCTTATTAAAAAGCTTTACTTAATTTAACATCGAGGTCACAATCTATTTTGTCAAAAAGTTATTTACAAAATGTTAAAACTGTTATCCCAAGGTAATTTATTTTATTTCGTGGCTAGATAATTTCATTTAAGTCAACTCATTTTTATATAAAAAAAACATATACTTTTCTTAAAATCTCCCTAATTAAGCAAGGTAAGAAAAAATTTAGTCAGAAGCAATTTATTCAAATTCTTATTTGAGGTCGGGCTGATCCCGGCAACATTTTACGTCAATTATAGTTTACCTTAAGCTTTCTAATGTATCTTTATTTTGGTTACTCTTATAACTTATGTATTAATATTTACTTTACGACTTTCCGTACTGACATGTGTTTCCAATGAGTCTCTTTCAAAACATTAAAACATTTCCTTCTGCATCTCAACCCGTTTCGCTCGAATTATTTATCAATCCATATTTAATACCCAAAGTATCCTCCAATCATTAAACAACCAGTAGCCTGATTGTTGAAACTTTACCTGGCTTTGTCGGCAAGATACAAGACATAGTCCTATCTGCGCTGTGTAATATATAGATTTTCGATTCTTGTCGTGCCGACATAAATTTCCACAATCAGGCTGCTGGGATACAAAGTAAAATTCCAAGTAAAAATTCATTCAATTTTTTCTTCCGTGAGAGATAAAGAGAAAAACAAATTCATAAGCAAAACGAAATGCAACCCATTTACAAATAATTAGCCCAAAATTTGTCATAGAACTCTGAAGTTGCGGCAAGCGTGCGGGTTCAAACATTGCGGCGTAGCTCTGCTTTTAACACATCCAGCTTTTGCTAGGGAGAGATGAACCAACAATTCCAGAAAACCGACTCCAATCGATTTTTATTCCTCGGTTTTATCATAGATTTTTCGGAAACCCTGTGCCAATGTATAATGGAACACAATTTGCAATTGAAAACTACAATTTATGACTAATTAGTAAAAACACTTATGTGCATAGGGCAACTAATGGTACTTACGTTGTTCTTTAACTGAGCCAGAAATCTTAGTTCCTAATTGCAAAATTTAGTCCAAATTACTTCTCCGATCGTCCGGAAGCGGTGGAGTAATCCATATTAATTGGACTGCATTTTGCAATTTGGAACTATAAATTCTGGATCCTCTGGAAAAACACTTATGTGTATAGGGCAACTAATGGTACTTACGTTGTTCTTTAACTGAGCCAGAAATCGTTGTTTCTAATTGTAAAATGTAGTCCAAATTACCTTTCCGACCGACCGGAAGCGGTGAAGTTATCCATATTAATTGGACTGCATTTTGCAATTTGGAACTATAAATTCTGGCTCCTCTGGAGAAAACACTAATGTGCATAGGGAAACTAATGGCACATACGTTGTTTTTAAACCGGGCTAGAATGTATAGTCCCAAATTGCAAAATGTAGTCCAATTTTCTAAAGTTACGGTCGTGTTCTGTGTTTGACCTAGGCTCGAGAAATGCGAAAGACTTGTGGACGTACGATTGGGGCTCGAAAAAATACGTGTGCACCGTCTGCGGAGCTGCGTACAAACACAAACACAACCTTTTGGGGCACCTCCGAGCCCACACTGGCGAGACCTACTGCGCTTTCTGCGACAAAGTGTACTCGACCAAAGGCAATTTCGACACCCACATGACCACCGTCCACAGGCGCAAACCCTCCGTCTCGGGGTCGCAATCACTCGAAATGGTAAGTCTTGATTAGAAGTTGGTACCGGTCTGATAGTGCGTCACTGACACAGTCAGGTCAGCTGATAATAAATTTCTCATCCGAGGTAATGCAAAATTTAGTCAGTCTGACATCGAATAATGTCTGGTTTTTTTACAAGAACGTATATCTGTTCATTTTCCTCAAAACTAGATACTGCAATTTTGTCAGTGAAACTGGAGAGTCGAAACATCATGAGACAATGTCTAAGTGCTCAAAGAATGCCCATACACTCTCTCCCACGTAAAGATACAATCGTGCGAAGGCGAACAATTAATGGGCATCATTGAACGATCTCGCCTCTCCGATTCTTACGCTTCATTAACATTCACGTACGATAGGAATGCCAAGTGTCAAGAAAAATTGTTCGCGAGTTTTTTTTTCTTTCCATCGATATCGTGATTTTTGGAGACTTGTCTTGTATTGGAAGAGAGATACACTACCGTGCTAAGGAAAAACGTGTATGAGCCTTCAGGAGTTGCCAAATTTCCCCAATGAAAGAACAGTTTTTGATGAACCTCATATCTCAAATCAAACGGGGAGTGAAATTCTCACACCAAAAAAAAAAAAAAAAAAAAAAAAAAAAAAAAAAAAAAAGATAAACAATATTCAACTGTTTCTTTGGAAATTCGTATTTAATCTGAAAAAGTATGGCAACGCCGGAAGGCTCAAACGGCGATTTTCCTTAGCACGGCAGAGTATACACGTGAATGGCTTAACGCAAAATTGATGGTGACTTTAGCAAGTAACGATTTTCTTAGTGCAATGCATCCAGTGTTTATAATGTCATATGATCCTCACTGATTCATATTTATTTATTTCTTATTCTAGTCATAAGGAGAGTGACTGTGTTTGACAGGAGACCATACAAGTGTGATAAATGCAATAAAAGTTACGCTCATGATAAGAATCTTATCAATCACAAGAAAGCGCACACCGGGGATACATTCTGCGAATTATGTAGAAAGGTCTTTTCCAACATGGCGCATTATCGGACGCACATGCGGGGAGCTCACTCAATTGAAGTTCTCAAAGTGAAAACCCTTCCCGCCGAATTCCTCTCGTAATTGGCTATGTTGTTTAATTTATTTTTTACTGTTTTTAGAATTATTGACGCTTCGTCCAGAAGACCAGTAGACAAAGAGCGAATTGATACATTCTGTTTCACGTTTCTTAACCAAAATTTGAAGTAGAGCACGACCCGCGATTGTCGATCTCAGTAATTTCCCTCAGGCGAATCGCGTTTTACGTGAAATTGGACGTATTTATGCTAAAAGGAACCAAGTTACATGCAAATCCTATGCACATAGTTCTTTTTAGCATAAATGCATCCAATTCTGGGAAAGAAACGTGTAAGAGAACGCTTAAATTCGTACCTTGTCTCCTGGTCGATTCCAGTCTCATGATCTCATGGCGAACTTAAATCGGACCACATTTTGCAATAAGGAACCGCCAATTCTGACTTATTTTAGAAACAACGCATGTGCCATGGTTTCTCCTTGCGAGGTGGTGGTTTTGTAGTGACCCAGAAAGCAGTTCCTCATCGAAAAATGTAATTCAATTGATTTGCATTTTGCCAAAAGGAACCAAGAGCATTTCAATGTTGCTAGGATTGTGCAACTTACATTTTTCGCAAAAAATTACTGAAATCATGCAAAGAATCTAATGTAAAGTGGTAATTTTGTCTTGAATCATAGTCCGTTGGGAGTCAAGATGAAACTTGTTTGGATGATAAGTCTACACTCGCAAGGTAAAAATAGTTGCACAATCTTGGCAACAGTGGAATGCTCTTGGTTCCTTTTTGCAAAATGCAATCCAATTAGAATTTGATCTTCTGTATAACTTTAATTATTAAATTTGTTTCCCGCCTATTCAGTGGCGATTCTGCAAGCTGGCAACGCTGTTTCCCTCCATTTAGATCCGTTAAAAATATAGATTTAGGTATGCCTCACCAAGAATTGATCATTTTACATACATTTAAATGGAGGGAAACAGTGTTGCCAACTTTCAAGAATTGCCATTGCGCCTATTTAATAATAAATTCATTAACTTCAGTTCCGATTGGTGTAAACGATTATCCAGTGCCAGTCGATTTTGAAAACTGAAATTGAAGGTTTTGTATTTAAGCATCATCATCATGTTCCTTATTTTTGTTTCGCGATCTGAACGTTCACTCGATTTTGTAAACAATCTATCCTCTATGATTCTTATCAATTCTGTATATTCTCACCTTTAATGATTGTAATTCCTTTCTTCCTCCTGATCATGTCTCCAACAACTCTTACGTTACTACTTAGTCTGTTCAATTTTAAACGAACTGTCACTCAAATGTAATTGTTTTGTATTTTCTGAAAAATGAATGAAAAAAAATAAACGGAAGTTTTCCTCACCTTCTATTTTCATAAGGATTCGCCCGTATAATGTATTTAATTTATTTTTGTTTTTGTACGAAATTGCCACCGCACAGAATTGAGGGGCTTGGAGGACAAGGTGCATAGGTGCAGTTTTTGAAAAAATTGAGGTACTAATAATTTTAAATAGAAACAGTCTTAATGCATATTCAATGAAAAATTCTTCACCAAATTCCAATTTTTAAGCATCAAAAAGTCAGTTTGAACTTTCTTTCCGCCATAAGGATCCATGTAGTTTCGAAACTTCAAACACATATTACTCGAAATATTATAAACTGCTCTCATGCGCCCTGTCCTCTAAAGCCTCTTAGTTACAATTTTAGTAAAAAGAAGCCGCTGGGTTTCGCTTCAAAAAAATAATTGAGGAGCATTCCGGAAAGGGGGCACATACGCGTTTGTGCCCTTTTTCCGGAAAGGGCAGAAACGGATTCCTCGCATCCTAATGTACCAATGTCCCGAGTTTCAGCTTAATTGATCAATTTTTGGAGCTAAGAGACCAAATTTTGTGAGGCTAAGTCAGGCGTATTTCATCTTTTTCGCCCCGGGTACGGTCGCCGCGACGCTACGTTGAGGAGATAGCGCGCATGGCGCAGGCAGGCAGGTGATGGGTACTGATATAAGTAAGGATCACTCATTACAGATGCATCGCACTGATTATACTAATCAATGCAATATAATCGGGTTGCAGTGATTGTCTATGCGTTTTACCGGTGACACGTGAAATTCTGTAATTATTAATAATTCAATTTTTAATGGTCCCTTCTGGGTTTTAATTTTTCGATTTTTTCGCGTGTTTTGCTGTCTTTTTTATTAACGATGATCGAAAATGATCCACCCGCACGTTCGCGATCGAAATTATGATTTATTTTCGTTTAGAAACTCGTTAAAGCCTTGAAAATTTAGCTTTGAAAGCCAAAACCTATAACCACCGGTCCATTACCGGAAAAAGGGCACATAACGGAAAATTTTAAAAAATTCCTTTCACAACACTGAAAGAAGTGTAAGTTTTACCAATGGTCGTTATTCATTCTAGGGTGTATGAACGTTGATATGAGTGCCCCAGTTCCGATGTATGTCATATTCAGTGCCCAGAAAGTAGGAGTGATTTCGATTTCCGTTCACATTTTTGCAGTCATCAATGCATAGTTTAAGTGCGCTTCAGCTAGAATTGTATTTAGCAAATGGGTGGTTTTTATACGAGGGCTAAGAATAAACAAGTGGTTAGAAATGAAAACAAAGTAATATGAACTATGCAAAACGATAATCTGGGTATCGGAACTTGGCTGTTTTAAAAACGCCTTCAAATGCGACGTGATACCTCACGCATTCCGGAGAGTTCAAATAGTTGTATCATTGAGCCGTAAGAATGTGACGGAAGATTAAAATGGAAATAGCCTCCATGCACGCTGGCCTTTTCGATTTCTGTTCACATTTTTGCAGTCATCAATGCATAGTTTAAGTGCGCTCCAGGTAGAATTATTGTAAAATCATTATGTGATAGGAGATGTTCTTCCACATAATGATTTTCGTCACACAAAAGGCGTCAAGGCCTTCGAGCCATTCATTACATCGATTACAATCATCTGCCTTTGGTTGAAGTTCATCCCACATGTTTCGGAAGTATATCGGGCATAAAATTTTTTATCGTACTTTGCTGTCAACGTGTCGCCCCACAATGCGAGATTTGATGAAAGAAAGAAAAACATGTTTAAATTGTGAGACTTGTTTTCAAAAATCTTAACGAGACGAATCGGGAATATGGCAAAAAGTCCAAAAATAAAAGCCTAAAGTACATAAATGCCCAAAGCAAAAAAAGTTCACATCTAAAACAAGTCCAAATATCTGGAATGTTCATGTAGCAGTATTATAGCCAAAAACAAAAATGCCCAAATGTGACATAATTTTACAAAGCGGCAAAATAGTGAGCTCGGAAGCTTTCTACAGAAATATCCATGGAGATAATGAAGAAGCAGTGATACAAAGTTTTCCTTACCTATTCCCGGTAAAGTTATTTTTTTATTCGGGCCATTTTACCGCTACTGGACATTTCAGGCACTTGGACATTTTTTTTTTCATGGCCCTTTTTTTACATTGGCCATTTTTTTACTCTGGACATTTATTTTTGGACATTTTGTCCTATCACCGACGAATCTGCCCATAGTGTGCGTTTGGAAGATCGCAAACGCATATTTTGTTCGACGATTGTACGATTTGATACGACGCATACGTCAATTTTTCCAATAAGCCCCACAACGCCGGTAATTTTTTTCTTTAATATACAGTGCAGTGGGGGGGGGGGCAGTATATGTAAATGCCTACCCCTCTGTCCGCAATCGCCACCACCGGAACTCTTTGATCCGCAAACTCCACGGCCCTGCGTCGCCTCTCCGCAATCGCCACCATCAAAATATGAGAATGGACCACTAGCCAATGTAAGAATTTAAGCTTTCTGATACATGTTTCTTAACCAGAATTTCATGTAGAACACGATTCGCGCAACGAAAATTACTGAAACCAACTTCTAACGGAGATATTAACGTTTTTATTTCACATTGGCTACGAGGAATTTGAACTGTCTGCTCATAAGAAACTCAAAGCTCTGTGAGTCAAATCGAGCACTACAACGGTTTCAGCAAGCTTCTCAATCGAGCAATGTTCATTTCCCACCACGTGTTTTTCAAACTATAAGCAACTTGCTATAGCTGAGCCAAAGCGTCAAGATCGAGGTTGCCAGAGACTGTCATGATAACGTTTAACGCGCGATGTGAATCACGTAGAGCATTGAGTTTTCATGAGCGGGTGGTTTCAATTCACGCACCAAGAATCATTAAATATCTTCGTAAGGAGTTGATTTCGGTAACTTTTGTTGTACGCATCGTACTCTACGTAAAATTTTGGTGAAGAAACATGTATCAGAATGCTGAAATTCGTACCTTGTCTAAATGGTCTATTCGCAAACACCACGTCCGCAATCGCCACCGCACCCACAACGCTAGTATTCTTGCGTAATCCAAGGCTCATCAGTTAAATGATGTACTCCAAGATGCCTCAAGTCGTTGCGCCTCTGGCATAAAGGCTCATCTCAATTTTAACATGAGCCCTGTTTTACATAGAAATTAGCCCGTTGCACGCAAGAGACTTAGCCAACTGTATATACTTGCTAAGGGTAAATTCGTTAGAAAATCACGCTGCACACATTAAAATAGTCTGAAATCCACTCCTTAGCGCGCAATTTGCGTAGTTTCTAACACGCGTTTTCTAATATACCGCGCATGCGCGCAGTTTTTCTCCATGGTCGGTAGTTAGGTTTGCCCGGAGGGAGACCTCTCCACTCAGCATAAAACCTTAATACAATCTTAGTATAATATTGCACATCTTACACATCAACATTGCAGCCATATTATATCCATCTTAGTAAGAATGAGGTAAGATTGCATCAATGTTGATGTGCTACTGCCACGGACTTGGCTGAACATTGAAACAACATTGATAGTAAGGTTGAAGTAACATTACAATAATCTGACATAATATTGATATGCCCCCGTCAACATTGTTATCAGGTTGACACTTCTTGACATCTCCTTGATTGCCGGTCTATCAAGCTTACATCAATGTTGATATTGTCAGTCTTATCCTGACAATACTGATTCAACATTCCATCCCTATTAGTAACATTACATCAACATATGTCAGCAAATAACAACATTGCTTTCTAATCTGGTGAGCTAGTAAAAACTCTCCCCGCGAAAGGTTTCAATGGACCACTACACAAGGTACGAATTTCAGCGTTCTGATATATGTTTCTTTACCAAAACACGATGCGCTCAACAAAAGTGACAGAAATCGACTCCTTCCGAAGATATTTAATGATTCTTGATGCGTGCGAATTCAAACCACCCGCTCATGAAAACTCAATGCTCTACGTGATTCAAATCTCGCGCTAAACGTTATCATGAACGTCTCTGCGATAAAAAAAATCTGGCAACCTCAATCTTGACGCTTTGGCTTAGCTATAGCAAATTACCGATAGTTTGAAAAACACATGCTGGGAAATGAACATTGCTCGATTGAGAAGCTTGCTGAAACCGTTGTAGTGCGCGATTTGACTCACGTAGAGCTTTGAGTTTCTTGTGAGCGGGTAGTTCAAATTCCTTGTAACCAATGTGAAATAGAAATGTTAATAACTCCGTTAGGAGTTGGTTTCAGTAACTTTCGTTGCGCGAATCGTGTTCTACGTGAAATTCTGGTTAAGTAGCATATATCAGAATGCTTAAATTCGTACCTTGTCCAGTGGTCCATTGATTCATAGTTTTGGTCTTTGCTTGATAAAGGAAGAAAAAAAAACAAACGATTGAAATCATACAATAGAAAAAGTTAGTTAAATCGTTTGTTTACTCAAGTTCGTTTTTTTACACCTCTGCCTGTGCTGACTGAGAAAAACTGCCCGCAGACGCGGGAAACTTGAAAAAATCGTGTTGAAACTACTGAGATTGCGCGCTAAGAGGTGGATTTTAGACTTTTTGATGCGCCCTACGTGATTTTTCTGCGATTTTACCTGTAGAGAGTAGATTTATTTGGCTGTATATCTTGCGTGGAACAGGCCCATTCATCGATGGTGAAAGTGCAGAAGTGCGTATCTCGGAAAACACGATTTTCCTGGAGAGTGAAAAGCTGTCCACATTTCTCTTTATTGTTAGTAGAAGGGTAATAATTCTTTAGGTTAGCAAGAATAAGATGTTTTTTCAGACTCCATCAGCATCTTGAATAATTTCTCGAAATGGTAGGAAATACGGCAGAAATGCCGAGATTCGCGTTTTCAGCACTAAGAATTGGACCGCGTTAAACAGAAAGGAACCAAGCCACATCAGCTAGTGCCAAATTCAACAGAGATTTTTGATTTTGTACGAGAGAACGTTTGTGCGGATTCCTTCGAAAATTTTAAGGAATTTGCTTGGTTTTATGAAGGAAATTCGTTGAAATTTGCAAAAAGATCCGCACAACCGTGTTCATGTAAAAAATTAAATTACCCGATCAAATTTGGCAATAGCTGATGTGGCTTGGTTCCTTTCTGTTTAACGCGGTCCAATTGATACTTCATCACGAGATACGCATTTTTGCAATTAGTGTTTTAAACCTGTTCTTGGTGGATTTGGATCAATTAAAGACCGATAAAAGAGTTTCACGCTTACAATTCCTCATCAGATAAGATTTAAAACTAACTATTTATATGTCGCAGGCAGTCAGCAATCGCCAGCAATTTGCAAGCTCCGTACTTGTCAATTCGTCAAATTCCAATTACAATAACATCGATATAGTAGGGGTTTCTTTAGCGAAGATATTCAAGGCACGACCTCAGCTTGGAACGCCTTCAAATCCAGCGATACTCTCCGCTTTGCCAATGAGTTAGTTTAGTTGCTTAACCAAACCAAACCCAACGCACATTATTGATTCCATTCCACGAACTCGCGAGTGTGCTAGCTCGTACCATGCATTCAAGAAGAAGGGGGCAACGTATGTTAGAATTCAAAGCATAGTAATCACTACTTCCTATCTCGTTTTTTCACTTTAAAATTATTTAATTTGTTGATTCAACACGAATAAATTGCATTTTGCCGGCAATCGCTAATTGCCTGCGACATAAACGTTCTATATAGTGCCCGTAGAAACCCGGAGGACATCCATTCCATCCATCCAAGCCTTGCGCCTTTCAAATGGACCAGTAGACAAAGTACAAGTTCAAAGTTCAAGTTCAAGTCAAAGTTCAATTTTGATTATTCACAGTTCATCAATGAAAGCTCATTTTATCCGTGCGAAACGTATTGAGGTCACAACCGCTTTCGAATATTTTGCGATCTTGTAAACGGCGACTCCCTCAGCTTTGCATGAGAATGCGATGATCATAGCAAAGAGGCTTAAAACCGAAATCTGAACCAAGCGCTTGGACTCTCATTTTTGAAATAAGACTTAAATACAAAAATAAATATTATTATTTAATAATCAAAATAATATTCTGCGGGCATTTTTCAAAAATAACAGCTCTATTGAAGACTCCAAAATTATGAACATTTTTGGTCAACATCATTGACCAGGGTCACTCAGATGGGATACAGAAGAGCGCCTTCAGCGCACTCCGCAATATTAATGCAAACTTCTGATACAACTATTCGTGCATCACGACAGTCATTTTGCATAGCCCGCTAATTGAAGGCGAATCATTCGTCCAGGCAACAAAATACGAATTTCAGCAACGGGATACATAACTATACGGGAGCAAAACCTCCGAGGGCTGCCCCACCTGACATCCAAGCAACCCAACCCTCGGGGTGCTCCCCCTGGCATCCAAGAACCCCAACCCCTAGGTTCTGCCCCCCTTGTTATGCAAGGAGCCCAACCCCCGGGGGGTCGCCCCACCTGAAATCCCAGGAACCCTACTCCCTCTGGTATCCATGAAGTTAAGTTAACGTGCGGTTCTGAGTGCGCTCTCTTTAGTTCAGCTACGAAAGTAAATATAAGAACCAAGATGAGTTATCTTCTACCGAATTTTTAAAAATGAATATATTTGACGCGGAAACAAGGTGGAAAAGGGTGCTGGGTCCACACCATTTCGCAGGGATAACAAAGCCAAGAACCCCTAATGTTTATTGGGTTCAGTGATCTTATCCTTATCTATTGATAAGGTCTAAAAAGACCCATAACGTTATAGAGCTCGCGGCGCGACCTCAACTTAATTTTCCAATGCAAGCTGTCTGAGCTGAACACCCCCTCCCTCTCCCACCCTCCGTCCTGCACTGGTACTCTTTAGAGTAAATAAAAATAATTTTTTGATTCTAATTGAAAATTTTTTGGAATTGTTTGGCTTCGTTTTCCCTGTCAAATGGTGTGGGCCCAGCACCGTTTCTCCACTTTGTTCGGGCCCCTTTTTAGTGGTTTTTTCCTCTCATTTGACGTGGAATCCATTCGGTTTCTAAAATATTTGCCAATTCGCTCGAGTTTTCATGGATGGTGAAAGTATATGTGAAGAGGATTTTCTTTTTGAAACTGACGTGCTTTTTTTGTCCTTCCAGCACCGCCCAGGAACGAGCCTAACAAATCGAACGAAAAAGGAAAATTTGTGTGTAATATTTGTGGCGCTCGGTATAAGTATGCGAAGAGTCTGTCCAGTCACAGGGGCGCTCACACCGGGGAAACTTTTTGCAAAATCTGTCAAAAGAACTATTCCAACAAGCATAACTTCGAAATGCACATGATGTTGGTTCATCAATGCCGATCAGCGCCTTAATCGAATATCGACACTCCATCGTCAAGAAAATCTTGTCCGTAACATTCGTTAGAGAAGAAAAAATAAAATCTTTTTTTTTATTTATTTGTACATGAAATTACAATTTGTACAATGATGTTTTTAGATGTAAGTCACATCTTATGTTTACTTATAAGATAGGATCTTACATTTTACATTTAAATTATAAGACAACTACCTCTATGTAGTGGGGAAGAAAAATGAAACAATTTTGCTTCAGATTAAAAATGTCTGTTTGCTTTAAATTGAAAATTGCGGATGACCGAACCCGGTCGAGACCCCAAGAACCCGCTTTTTTGCGCCCGGAGACGACCCCTTTTCTAGTAGCCCATTTAAAAATTACCCTCTTCTTTTTCTCTCCTTTCGGAGAACCTTTTAAGTTTAGAACAGTCAAACGGTATTTTCTTCCTTAGATGATGATCTATTCTGTCTCATACCTTTTCTGTAGCCTTTCTTCCGTCCCCGATAGATATTAAAAAATAACGCACAAAGGAACTTTGATTTCGATCCTCTCGAACCTCAATTTTCAACCTCCTAAGATGAAGTCAATAAATATTTAAAAGAAAAATTACATTTATAACAACTTTTCAGATTCAGACTTTCCCAGATCACCTTTAAAAACCATCTTCTTAAAGTCAATTCATTTGGTTGTAAATAAAGATAGATCTTAGCATCCTCTAATTTAGGTTCAGAAACAATTGTTTAGTATAGTACTTATGAAATTAAAGTGTTTAATAATTTTGTTTTTGCCGAACTTTGTATAAAACTGAAATTCAGTGTGTTTTGTCTTTTCGATTATTTTCTGTTTTTGAAACCTTAGTGTGTACACTTTGAAACCATAGAATTTCGGAGTCTACTTTATGCGACGCACGGACAGGACGGACACACTTGGGTTTATTGCCGAATACAACTCAATCAGCTCCAGCGTAGGTATTGTAGCATTCAGAGGGATTGAAGGCGATTTACCATGCCTATGTTTAATGAGAGAGTCTCTTGGAACTATGCAAAGTAGTTAATTTTTTAATTTAAAGGAAATCCCTGTACTTTTGGATAATTGTATCTTTGTATTGTGTAATTGTTCAATTTCCTTTTCTTTCGCTTTTTCGTGCAATTTGTATTGTAGGAATATAACGATTTAAAGTAATTAAACGCTCATTGAGTTCTTGAATTACCTCATTTTTGTCCTGTTCCTCCCTCTTGTTTTTCTCATTTTTGCCCCTTCGTTTTTGAATGCGATGTTCAATAATCCTGCTAATCAAAGGAATTATGGGAGGCATGCAATTCATTCTTAACTGCTCTCCAGGCGAAAGATTCTCACTAGTAGACCTTAACAGTTCATCCTTTTTTCGCTCAAACGATGGTTAACTTTTTTGTGCTTTGGATCCCCTGTAATAAATTAGTGCAGTGTGCCGCAACGGTTCATCAAGGTAGTAGCATGGCAGAGAAGCGTTGAGACATCTTGAGCGAAATTCACTGATGTTACTCTATAATATAAAATCATAAGACTAGCGGGTAAGTCATAACATTTGAGACGATAAGCGCTTGGGGGGGGGGGGGGGGGTTCGGACTGAAATAAGTGGTCAGGGGGCGGACCCCTAGTCAATTATAATTTTAATTTTCACTGTAGACGATCGGTGACTACCAAATGCTCCTCTGATATCTACGTATTAGAGCTCCTCGCTGGTTTAATTTTCTTGTCTTATTTGGATCGCATTTAGAAAAAAGGAACCAGCGCGATTACAGTGTTTTCAAAATCGAGCAATTCTTTCTTCTTTTTAAAAAATACGTAACATAAATGTACATTATTAAAATTTACACAGTTATTTTCCTTTGAAAGTTACTATTTTTTGGTGGTGAGTAAAAACTGTTTGCAATGCTATGAGATTTTTTTGTTGATTATCAAAGAATCAACATTTTTACAACACAGTAATTGCGCTGGTTCTTTTTTGCTAAATGCGATCTATTTTATGCTTATATCATCAATTCGTGCTCTTCCAACGGCTTCTTTTCACTTAATCTTCATGCAAGTAAGTATTTCTCTTTTTTATGTGCCTGTATTTCCTACTAAAATGGTATCCTATTTTTATGTATGTGAGCATGTGCAATTTTCTGTATTTATGTAACTGCGAAATGTCCATCTGGTAAGACTACATATGTATCCTATCTTTATGTATGTGAGCATGTGCAATTTTCTGTATTTATGTAACTGCGAAATGTCCATCTGGTAAGACTACATATAGCAATGAAAACCTCAATATCTGGTTCATCCATAAAACCACTTACATAGGAAGTGGGCTACATTTTGCAATTAGAAACTACAATTTCTGGCTCAGTTTAGAAACAACGTATGCACCATTGCCTTCCCTGTTTTTACAAATATTCCTACGTTTAATCCAGACATTGTTGTTCCTAATCGTAAAATGTAGTCTAACCAATAATGTTCGTCTATAAAATGAGATATAAACATGAGTTTCTCCCTGCAAAATATAGTGCAATTATTGGACTACATTTTGCAGTTAGGAGCTAATATTTTTGGCTCATTTTAAGTTTACGTAACTGACACTGGTCTCCCTACTCCCTATGATAATGGGTGCTTTCAAGGATGACTTATAAATGTTGGTTCTATTTTCAAAATGAAGTCAATTTTCTCATCTAAAGGTGTATGTTTCAGATTCCTTGAACTCTCGCATGCTGCATGTCGATGTCCGTCCCCCCAAAGTTTCCGTGTTCACTTGCAATTATTGCGAAAAGACTTACAAACATCATCGAGCTTTGCTCGCTCACATGAAGCTCCATTTTGCTCAAACCAAGTGCAGTATATGCGGCAAGGCTTTCTCAAACGTCTCCAATCTAAACAGACACTTGCAAATTACCCATCAGGTCTTGTAGTGAAATCGTAAAGATCTTTTACATTTGGACTGCATTTTGCAATTTGGAACTATAAATTTTGGCTCATCTGAAAAAACACTTATGTGCATAGGGAAACTAATGGCATATACGTTGTTTTTAAAACCGGGCCGGAATTTATAGTTCCTAATTGCAAAATGCAGTCCATTTGTTCAAATGCCAATCTGATACCCATAAGTGGACCGCGTTTAGCAGAGAGGAACCAAGCCACCTCAGCTTTTAACATGGCAGTTTAATTTTTTACAAGAGAACGCTTGTGCGGATTCCCTTGAAAATGTTATGGAATTTGCCTCGCAGAAATTTCACTGAATTTTCCACAGAAATCCGCACAGCCGTTTTTATGTAAATAATTAATCTGCCCAATTAAAGGCAGTAGCTGATGTGGCTTGGTTCCTTTCTGCTCAACGCAGCCCAAGTAAAGAGCAGATCTCGAATTTTTTTTGACAAGCAGGAGCAACAGGTGTTCTGTTATATCAGCTCTCACGTGTCCTATTCTACCTGTATGTGAAGCATGTATAATTCTGGTCTTTATGTGGTCTGTTTAAGTACTAATAATTAGGATTAACAACTTGGCATAGTTGAACAAACCAATCGTTTCTACAGGTGGCACTTTTAAGAAAATCCTTACTGTTAACAGAAGAATTTGGGTCAAAACTCGTATAGTAAGTGGTCCTAGATTCGAGTTATTATATACAAGTAGCTCTGCAAAGTAGAAGATTCGAATTGGACGTATTTCTGCCAAACGGAACTATGTGCATTACGACGTGAGCCTTGTTATGTATATATCCTTATGGGTCGCAGGGTTCATGTCTTGATGCACATAGTTCCGTTTGGCAGAAACACGTCCAATTGAAATGGCCTCCACGGTGGTTTTGAGAAGATAAAACGTTTTTTCTTCCTTATTTTTCAGATGCAACCATATCGGTTAACTGTGTCCAAGCAAGACTATCACTGAGCAAACGGGTCACATCAATAGGGGGATCAGAAAAACCTAAGTGGCTATGTAGTTCAATGGAATTCATAGGTGACTTTAGCGAGTGGCTTTCGTTCTCGAAGCCCCTATCCCGTTGCTCTTTCCCGATACGTCATGTATATTTTAATCTGACTTATGGGACCACTCTCAAACTGTTGCACATAAGTCTTTCATCGGCGTGTTGTGCTTTGCGATCGATCGATTCATTTGCCATTTAAACGTATGAAAAAGGATCGATTACAGGGTATACCTTTATAATCGAATCTTCATCATATTTTAAGTGGGAAACTGTCGATTATCGTCATGCCTCGCCACTGGGGTCTTCATTCAAACCTCTCAATGTAGGCATGATTGGTTTGTTTAACACTGTCCAAATCTCACGATGTATCTCTCTCATTAATGCAGGAAATATTCATTGTTTTCAAACCTTAATTTTACGCACCTTTTTTATGGAATGGGTCTGCCGCATACAAGAGATGCAACGGACTTGAGTTTTGAATCATCTCTGATGTGATCAACATGATTCTCGTGTAAAGTCTCCCCTAAGGTGTACTTCGCAGGGTTGCCACAGTCAGGGAAAACCGGGAAATGACAGAGGAATTTTAAAAAGTCAGGGAAATTCAGTAAATGCCAGGGAAAATGACGAAAATGTCAGGAAAAATTGGTTAAATCACCTTCATTTGCTCTCCAGAATGGGCTTGAGATTTTGAATAAGAAATTTTGCCTGAAAACTATTTTCAATTATGCCCTCTTAACCATCCGTCACATCTTTAGTTTTCAGGGAATTTCACCGAAATGTGTCAGGGAAATGTCAGGGAATTTAATTTTCTAAGTTCTGTGGTAACCCTGACTTTGGTGGGCTGATTATTCAAATCGATAAACGAAGTGATAGACGAAGAACACGAAGTGAAAATTGAGCGCTCTTATTGGTCGAAGCGGGTGGCTGTAATGTACGAAGAAGGTAACGAAAATCCACAGGAGACCTTGTAGTTAGTCCGTTCTTTTCTCCATCCATTGGCGGATCTAGCGAATTGGCAACATTGTTTTTTCCATTTAAACCTATAGGAATGTATCGATTCTTGGAGGGGCCAGGTGGTCCGACAAGAATCGATTATTTAACATAGGTTTAAATGGTGGGAATCCGGTGTTGCCAAATTGCTAAATCCGCCTCTGTCTCTATCTGTTCATAACAGCCTCCTTACCCGTTTTTAGGATCGGTCAAGTTTCTCTTTGTCCTCTTTATCTATAGCTTTGTCCATAAATTTCAATAATCAGCCCGTAGATGACTGTATCTTGTGTGTGCAGCAGATCCAGTCCATTGAAACTTGACAGTCACAATTTCTCACCGAAAGGCTCTGTATTTCCGAACCGGTCTGTTTTAGAATCTACTCCCAGGACTCTCCGAAACCGAAAATTGTCACTGGAAGTTGTTTGCACTCCTTTGCAGAACAGCTCCAAGTTAAAATGTGAGCATTGTGAGAAGGGATACAAATATCGCAAAGATCTAATCGCTCATATGCGGATGCACTTGGGTGAAACGGAGTGCCAATTGTGTGGCAAGATTTTGGCAAGACCGACAAATTTGAAGAGACATTTGTCGGATGTACATGGAATCCACTTAGATCAGAGAGGAATAGCGTTACCTTAATTGGACCCTTTTCGGGATTAGAAAGCGAGAAGATTACAATATTGAACAAAACTCAACGTATCACATTTCCATTTTCCATTTAATACTACAAAACGTCAACTTTATACTCATTATTTCATTTTTTTATCATTGCGTCTGTCCACCGTGTAAATTCCTTATCCTATTTATTATCTCTTACATCCACATCAATTATCCTCTGAAAAATGTTAATTATGAATTTTGAATATTCTACTATGATTTCTACCGTTACTATCTTCTGAATTTAAAATTTATTATATTTATCTAAAATTCACGGCAGGCCCCCCCCCCCCTCTGACAAAAGAAATAAGAAGATTAGAGAGTGGTAGACTGGTAGCCAAGTAGTATAGTTAAATTATTAAGATCCTTTTCGTATTTTTAATTATTAAAGGTTATAATAATTAACAAATGTTATAGTTTTAAGATATTCCTATTTTTTCACTTGAAATTTACAAAAACTTAAATTTTTCACTCACTTTTTCACTTCTTCCTTATTCCCACCTGGTTAATTACATCCCTCGCCCTATTTACTACATTTTTTTCTTTATATCAATTGTCCTCTGAAAACTGTTGCTCATGAAGATTTAATACTACTGTACCATATTTATTGTTATTTCTATATTTTTTCCGAATGATATATATTTTTTTGTTTTTATAAACTCAGCATGCCTTCAATGGATTTGCAGCATCTTGGAGATGATTCCTCTTTGGTAAAATCACACGAAAATTACACTGATAAATTAGACTGAAATATACTTTGAAACGCGCACTTTGCGTGGTCCATATTATGCATTTTAAATGTTGTCTGTGGCCGTTTTGTCTACAGTCACCGGCTATTTAAATAGAGAGCAAGAAAATGTAACCTGAATAACAATACAGACTCCTAGAATAGTAAATTTCACAGAACACTTTAGACATATCAACCTGCTGCAGTTGATTTGTGTGCGAGTTTATCTATTAAAATTCTCATAGATTATTCTTCTCCTATGTGCGACCAAACCAATCGCCTTTATTTGTAATGTATGTTGTTCTAGTTCTTTCCTTTTACACCTAAACATATTCCGCACAGTAAGTTCATACTTTGAAAAAAAAGAACAAAAAGTCGATGATGTATCGAAACCGAATGTTCAGTGCGCGATCTTTGTATATACGTTCGCTTTGTATGACCAAACGATTACTGAGAACTATTTTTTCAGTTGGATCATTCTGAAAGTTTTTTCTTTCGACCCGATCATTCGAAAGTTCAGGCACACGAACTGAAAAATTGGTTCGAAAAACTGGTTAATTCAATTAATATTGGCTACACTATCTAACAGAAAATTGGTCAATAGCATGGAAAGAAAAAGAAGAGTCAATGAGAAAAAAACCAAGTCATGTTCTTACTTGATATTGCATGTCTTTTCAAATTAATCCATGTGCTTTGCTCGAATGTTTTCGTGCTTTCCGTCACTGCTCCTGTGTTCGCGTTAAATTCTAAATCTGTAATTATATACCATTAAATGTTTGTATCTTTCGAAAAAAATTAGTTCCAATGTTGTTGTGCATTATGTCGCTGTTCCTTTATTCTTGTTAAATGGCGATTCCTGCAATTAAATTTTTGTATTTTTCTGAACGAGAAGTATTCTATTTATTTGCATTAAAACTTATCAGTCGTACACTTATAAAGCGCAACCTGGATGGTTTTCAATAGAAATGAATACAAACGGTCTTTTTCATGCTCTTTTTAGTTCATACTCCTCCTGGACTGTTATATGCCTAAAATACGCAAGAGATGCTAATTTGATGATGTTCAATTTAAACAAATTTGGAAGGTGGCAAGTCATTTTTCCTAAAACATTTTTTCCTACTGCAATTTTTCCTAATACTTTTTTCCTACTCGTTTTTTGTCCCATCACAGTTAGTCCTACAAGTGAGATGTCCTACTGGCTTTTTTCCTAGGGGCATTTGTCCTAAATTCAATTTTAAAACTAGGGGATCGAGAAAGTAAAAAAACAACATAGGTACCTCACAAGATAAATTTGTGGCCGCATGCCCGTAAGTAGTGGAGCTTCATCCTCCTCCTTATAATGAGGGTATAGAAGGCTTAGCTTGTGATGTCTCCTGTTCACGCGCTTATATTCGGCTCGCTAAGAAAACTTTACTCTTTCTGAAAAATTTCCCTCTACTCTACTCATGTTTACGTTTCAATTATTATTGGATAATTAGGACAAACACCCTTAGGAAAAAAGCCAGTGAGACATCTCACTCGTAGGACTTACTGTAATGGGACAAAAAACGAATAGGAAAAAAGTATTAGGAAAACCTGATGTAGGAAAAAAAAATTCAGGAAAAATGACCCAGCACCATTTGGAAATTTTTCTCCGTGTTTCAGAGAAATGTAAAATCAAACTGAGGCTCTGAGCCTTGGACCATTCCGGCCGGCCGATCAGTTCTCACAGCACGAAGCGCTCAGTAATAAATAAGCAAGTAATAAAAGCTATTGCAAATTAAAATTGGTAAAATGTAAAGAAAATGTATTGCTAATTAAAATTGGTAAAATGTAAAGAAGAATAAAAATCTCCAACAGAAAATACCATCATGACCGCGGCGTGGAGGGAAGAGAACAAAGTAAAGTCAGTAAGATGCGCTAACGGTCATGATAGTATGAATAAAGCCCCCCTCCCCGCCCTCCGAAAAACCATTTGGGGCTTTGTGAAAGATGTGGAAAAATACTACAGGAATAGCTGAACAAATCACCGCAAACCGCGCTTCAATATCTAGATCTGGTACCTCGTAACAGCCGGAGTTCGACATTAAAACACCTGCAAAAATGGGTGAAAATCGGGGACTTTGCCCCCCCCCCCCCCCATAACTCGAAAACGGTGCGTATACTCAATCTGAAATTTTAGTATGTGTATAGGGTCACCCTAAGGATGAAAAAAAACCTCACTTCGACCCCAATTTCGAGGGCCCAAAAATGGGCCACTTTGTGCATGGCTCTTTGGTTGTGCAGTTTAATTTTTTACATGAAAACGGTTGTGCGGATTTTTGTGTAAATTTCAGTGAATTTTTTACATCATACGAAGCAAATACCTTAAAACTTGCAAAGGACTCCGAACAAACGTTCTCTTGTAAAAAATCGAATCGCCCAGTTACATTTGGCAGTAGCTGATGTGACTTGGTTGCTTTCAGCTTAACGCAATCCATAAATAAGTCGCTTTATAGTACTCTCACTCTCTGGCGCTCGACGACGCCTAACCTCCAGTTCCCCCTGTCGAACCACAACCCTCCGAGCGTCGAGCACCTTAACATTCCTGCTTCAACCCCATCCCTTTAACCACTCATCACGCTTCCTTTGCGGCTTCCCCATGAGGAACCGATCAAGGGCCTTACCCTTGGTCACCTTAGGGCTTTTCAAGTACTCCGTAACATACTTTTTTCGTTTTATTGAACCCCCTCCCCCTTGTAACGCACCCATAACGCAGCTCTGTACCCCCCTTTGAATTACGTAACACTGGCCTGCCACTAACCCCCCCCCCCCACTTTCTTTAAAAGGGCGGGATTTTCAACTTTTGCACATTTTTTTCAAATTTTTTTCTTTCTTCTCTGCTCGGATTTGTTACGTAACGCTCAGCTTGACCCTTCTCCCCTCTTATAACGCACGTTAACGCTGGCTCAACCCCCCTCCCCCCTAAGTGCGTCACGTAATACTTGAACGGCAGTGGCGTGGCGTGTTTTGCGATGTATCGATTGATTGGCCGTTTAAACCCATGGAAAAGTATCGATTGACAGGGTGTTTGTAGCGAACACCTAAATAATCGATTATTTACCACAGCTTCAAATAGGTAAATATCGATAGATCGCAAATCACGCCACGCCACTGTTGAACGGCCCCTTAGTCCTACCTAGAGTCCCTTTATACTGAGAGTCAATACGTGAACACCCCTCATGGAGTCACAAACGGGAATAAAGATTACACAAATTGAACGTTTTTCGTAATCTTTGATCGGCTCATTCTTAAATTCCTTTCTCCGTTCCTTCTCTCATTCCGTTTGTTCCTTGTCGAACCCGAAATTCCTCGGTCCATTCCAGATTATAATCTTTGCAATTGGTGAAAATGTAATCTTTATTCCCGTTTGTGACACTGTGAAGGCCTAAAATCCGGTTAACCAATCAGAAATGGATTCGCATTGTCTTGACTCTCAGTATGAAGGGACTCTAGTCCTACCACAATATAACGGTTGTTGGGCGATTCTTTTGCAGACGGAGACGCCAACTGGTGCTATCAGTGCCTTCTCTGCGGGGCGGAGTACCCGTCCCAGGATGACGTCACGGGGCACATCACGACGCGGCACAACTTCTCCCGCTTCTCGCAGCAGCTCAACTCCCTGTACTCCAAGTTCGACAGGAACCGGCTCTCCGGGGCCTACCGGTGTCCCCTCTGCAACGCCGACTTCGCCATCGAGCTCTCGCTCAAGAAGCACATGGTCTCCCACGCCGAGGACACCCGCTGCCACATCTGCCACAAGACCTTCGTCAAGAACGGCTGGCTCATGAAGCACCTCAAGAACGCGCACGATATCCCCCTCGACATCCAATACTAAACCAATACTACCAAAGAAGTTCCAATTGGACTACATTTTGCAATTTGAAACTATAAATTCTGGCTCTTCTGGAAAAACACTTATGTGCATCGGGAAACTAATGGCAAATACGTTGTTTTTAAACCTGGCTAGAATTTATCGTTCCAAATTGCAAAATTTAGTCCAATTAATCCTCTCCAAACACCGAAAATAAAATATAAAACACCAATATCTTTATGATTAGTTGAAAGAGCTCAAACTTTCATATTTTATTATTAATATTTAAATAAATAACACTATGATGCAATTTTAGAATTGACTAATATGATCTTACTCATGTACTCATGTGCTAAGGAAGAACGCCGTATGAACATTAGAAAGTTGCCAAATCTCTGCGAATAAAACATGTATTTTTGAAGAAAGTTGTGCACGTTTTCCCTTGCAAAGTTTCAGATATTTTAGATTAAATTGCGAACAAAATTATCTGAAAAATTGGAGGCAAAATATTCAGAATGCTCCTAAAAAATGCGTTTTTTATTAATGGAAATATGGCAACGCCTGAATGCTCATACGGCGTTTTTCCTTAGCACGGCAGAGTAGAGGGGCTCGGAGGACAAGGCGCGTAAGTGAAACTACCAGACCACGTACCTCGGTTTACGATGTTGCAGACTTCTTGCCATACTTTAATTTTTAAATAGGGAAGTACTTAACGTTTATTCTTGAAAGCTTTCGTTATTATTCTTCTCAGCGCGAAAAAAATTGCGTGAAAACTTCGAGAAATGATATGAAGAGAGAGAAAAAATGAGAGCTGAGATTTTTAGACACCGCAAACGAGATACGTTGTCTGGTAGTTTCACCATCGACATGCGTCGTTTTGAAGGCCAACTGGACGTATTTCTGTTAAACGGAACGAAGCGCCAATTTGAGTTCCTTTTGAGGATTTTAAAATCCCGGATAGCGCTCTTTGTCAAACGGACCTAAGCGCTATGGAAAATAATTGCGCGTTCCGCAACACCCGCCAATCCAAGCCCCCCTCTCTCCTCCTCCCCCTGTGGTGCTTAGTTCCGTCTGATAGAAATACGACCAACTGTGCGTATGAGTCCAGGCATGAACGTGTGTATAGTATGGACTATTTACTTTAATCGTAATGGGCTATGCTTCAATATACTGTTAGTATATATTGGGTTGCTGCCCAGACCAATATTTGAGGATGTTCACCAATAGAGTTGTCGTGTGCGGAGTCAGGCCTCACAATTAATTGTATAGTGCCAGATAAAATGGAGACCTCAGAAGTAACTCCGAAAATAACGATGCAGATGTATACTTTCCGAGTATGAAACAAACCCACCATTTTATCAAAACAGTGTCTTCCCGTCATTGATGCTACTTGTTTTTCTTCGCAAAGCTAATGCTCTTACCGGAGACGGGCAAATTACGAGAATCAAAATGTTTTCGAAAATGAGCATTAGCACTAGATCTTTTAAACAAGCGTTCGCCTTATTTTAAATAGTTATGTATTATTTTTCATAGAAATTTATTTTAGCCTAATTTTATGTAAATTGCACAATCTCTTTATTTCTGTTATTTTTTCCTTTAGAACATTGCGTTGTGAACATAATTATTTTCACAAACTGGTTGCATTTATTTTCAAGTACCTGTTATATGTTACAATCTCTTTAATCTCTTCGTAAATACAGTATTGAATATGTAAAGTTATCTGTCATGTGTTCAAAGAATTTCATTTATTTTAGAAAATGCAAGGCCATGAGAAGTACGATGGAATTTTTCTACTTGGGGGGGGGGGGGGGGTTATTCCAGATTCTTTCTAATTTTGGGTGGCAAGAAGCAAGTGCCAGAATTTCGGCAACATGATGCTTCAGTAAATGAGGAGCATTCCGGAAAAGGGGTACATACGCGTATGTGCTCTTTTTCCGGAAATGGCAGAAACGGATTCCTCGCATCCTAATGTACCAATGTCCCGAGTTTCAGCTTAATTGATCAATTTTTGGAGCTAAGAGACCAAGTTTTGTGAGGCTAAGTCAGGCGTATTTCATCTTTTCGCCCCTGGGTACGGTCGCCGCGACGCGACGTTGAGGAGATAGCGCGCAGGGCGCAGGCAGGCAGGTGATGGGTACTGATATAAGTAAGGATCCCTCATTACAGATGCATCGCACTGATTATGCTAATCAATGCAATATAATCGGGTTGCAGTGATTGTCTATGCGTTTTACCGGTGGCACGTGAAATTCTGTAATTATTAATAATTCAATTTTTAATGGTCCCTTGTGGGTTTTAATTTTTCGATTTTTTCGCGTGTTTTGCTGTCTTTTTTATTAACGATGATCGAAAATGATCCACCCGCACGTTCGCGATCGAAATTATGATTTATTTTCGTTTAGAAACTCGTTAAAGTCTTGAAAATTTAGCTTTGAAAGCCAAAACCTATAACCACCGGTCCATTTCCGGAAAAAAGGGCACATAACGGAAAATTTTAAAAAATTCCTCCCACAACACTGAAAGAAGTGTAAGTTTTACCAATGGTCGTTATTCATTCTAGGTGTATGAACGTTGATATGAGTGCCCCAGTTCCGATGTATGTCATCATCAGTGCCCAGAAAGTAGGAATGAAAACTTCAAATGCGTTTTTCTCACTTGTTTTTTCGGTATGTGCCCTTTTTCCGGAAAGCTCCTCAATTGTTATTTAACAAATGGGTGGTTTTTATACGAGGATTAAAAATAAACAAGTGGTACGGAATATAACAAAATAATATGAACTATGCAAAACGCTAATCCGGGTATCGGAACTCGGCTGTTTTTGAAAACGCCTTCAAATGCGGCGTGATACCTCACGCATTCCGGAGAGTTCAAATAGTTGTATCATTGCGCCGTAAGAATGTGACGGAAGATTACAATTGAAATAGCCTTCATGCACGCTGGCCTTTTCGATTTCCGTTCACATTTTTGCAGTCATGAATGCATAGCTTAAGTGCGCTTCAGCTAGAATTGCATTTAGCAAATGGGTGGTTTTTATACGAGGATTAAGAATAAACAAGTGGTACGGAATATAACAAAATAATATGAACTATGCAAAACGATAATCCGGGTATCGGAACTTGGCTGTTTTTGAAAACGCCTTCAAATGCGGCGTGATACCTTACGCATTCCGGAGAGTTCAAATAGTTGTATCATTGCGCCGTACGAATGTGACGGAAGATTAAAATGGAAATAGCCTCCATGAACGGTGGGCTTGTCGATTTCCTTCGACATTTTTGCAGTCGTGACTCGTGAATGCATAGCTGAATTGCGCTCCAGCTAGAATATGTGGACCACATTTTTTAATACGGAAGTACTATTTACCACTACATATAGACACTGGAAAAAAGTAGCTTGGATCTAGAGTTCAGACTCTTAATAACATTGAAAAGAAAAAATACTCTTGATTCAATCGGATTTTTCCTTGAATCGAAGAGGCAAGCCTCTTGATTTAAGCGGATTTCTTTTTGATTCAAGCAAAAATCCGATTGAATCAAGAGTATTTTTTCTTGTCAATGTTTTCAAGAGTCTGGACTCTAGATCCAAGCGATTTTTTTTCAGTGGACGGTGGAACTCCCAGACCAGGTATCTCAGTTGCGGCGTTGCAGACTTCCTGTCATAATTTTTTTTTAAATGAAAAATTACTCAACGACAATTCTTTAAAACGACCGTGATTTTTCTCCGTGAGATAAAAATTCTGTGAGTATTTCAAGGAAAGATGTTTATTTGGCCCCCTTAACAAAAAATAATACGTATAAGAGCGTTTATTTTAAAACAAGTTAAACGAGGTACATGGTTTGAGAGCTTCACCGCCGATTTGTGCCATTATAAAATGCACTAAAACAATTCATTTACTTACAAGGATGTACGTGTGTGATTTTCTCCAAAAATTTGCCGATCTTCGCATGAGGTCAGAAGAAGAATCAGTGGAATTTTCAGGTAGAAATGCCCATGTTTCTCTTGGCAAAAATGCAATTTGCGAGGGAAAATGTGGCTTTATTCTGCCGTGCTACAGAAGAACGCTGTATGAACATTCGAGAGTTGCTAAATTTCCTTCCATAAAGTGTTTATTTTTGAAGAAAGGTATGAACATTTTACCTAGAAATTGTCAGGAACTTTAGGTGAAATTCCGAACAAAATTATCTGAACAATTGGAGGAAAAATATTCATAAGTTAACCGGGAAATTCGTGTTTTATCAAATTTGGCAACGCCTGAAGGTTCATACGGCGTTTTTCCTCAGCACGGCAGTATTGAAATGTTCATTCTACGTTCTTTCGTGAAGAAAATGGTTCAATGGTGGAATGGGTGGCGGTGGAAATGGTTTCGTGAGAAACTACGAGGGTCATCCAAAAAGTAAGTTCACCCCTTTCATATTTCCAAAACTAAAAGGGATAAATCAAATCGGTAAAAAAGAACTTCTTACTTATATCCTCAGCTCTCCATGGGTACCAAGATTTTTAAATTTGGACCACTGGTTGCCGAGATATTCGATTTTTACGTGAACAACTCCCGGCCAGTTCCGTCCACCAAACGACGCGCTGCGATTCCCGTCACGCTACCTGAATTGATTGTGTTCCCCACACATCTACGTATATAGGAATAACCAACTCAAATATTCTGAGATTAGCTTTAAAACAATCTTACCTTATTTTTCGACGTAATTTCCGTTCCTACTGATGCATTTTTCATAGCGTTTCTGAAGCTTCTTAATGCCGTTCTCAAAGAACACTTGATGGTTGACTCTTGAACCAGCGATTGATTGCTTCCATCACCTGCTGATCATTCTCGAAGTTCTGGCCACCTAGGTGCTTCTCGAGTTGCGGAAAAAGATGATAGTCACTCGGAGCAAGGTCTGAAGAGTTTGGAGGATGAGATGGCACCTCCCACGCAAAGTCCAACACATTTTGGGTCTCTTTCGCCGTGTGAGATGTGGCATTATCGTGAAGGAATAGGGGACCACGAGACAAGAGACCCGGTCGCTTGTTTTTTATTGCCAATCGCAACGAATTCAATATTCCACAATACCGTGGTGCATTGATTGTACACCCTTTCTCCAAATAATGGACGAGAAGTACTCCTTGAGAGTCCCAGAAGACAAAAGCGACGCGACAGCGCGCGGTGCATCTCATATCAGCGCGTCGTTTGGTGGACGGAACTGGCCGGGAGTTGTTCACGTAAAAATCGAATATCTCGGCAACCAGTGGTCCAAATTTAAAAATCTTGGTACCTATGGAGAGCCGAGGATATAAGTAAGAAATTCTTTTTCACCGATTTGATTTATCTCTTTCAGTTTCGGAGATATGAAAGGAGTGAACTTACTTTTTGGATGACCCTCGTACTAACGGACGTGCGTGCTTTTCTAGAGGATGACTCAAAATGGTGCTACGAGTGCATGTTGTGCGGAGTGCAGTCCTACGTCCTGGAAGCAATGACGGCGCACATCACGGAACGTCACCGGCTCTCCACGCAACTGGACACTTTCTACTTGAAATTCGACAGAAATCTCAGCCCGCACAATTACAATTGCTTCTTATGCTCGGCCTCGTTCGCGATGTATTCCTCGCGGAAGATGCACTTGCGCTCTCACTCTGACGTCACCGTCTGCCCAATATGCAAGCATGACTTCCTCACCAATGGTCGACTTCTCAAACATATCGAGGATTGGCATAGTCTCCCCGTTGATCCAGATGATCTTACCAAACACCGGAATTAGTCTATTGAAAAAAACACTCCGGGCGTGGAATCCGTACCTACGGGCTATATAGACTTACCGTACTGTCCGGTCCGCGTTCCGGGCGTAGCATTGGAGCAATCGAAGCTACGGCTCCAGAACTTTCGGCCTCTGAGCCCGGAAAGAACGGTACGTCTGTACAGCCCGTAACTTTTTTTCAGTGTCCGGTTGTTTAGAAACGGTTTCTGGTAGGAGAGAGCAAGTTGAAATTTTCAAATTCTTTTTTATTGAATTTTTGGCCTCCCCGAGGTTTTTTTTTTGCATTTTTGTAGCCATGTTTGTTTTGTTTTGTCGGTTTGTTTTTGTTTGTTTTGTCGGTTTGTTTTTTCGGCTTTAATTTTAGTTTTGCCCCTAAAAAAATCATATCAAGCCTAGCTCAAAAAGAAAGGCCAGGCTTCCGATTCGCATCATTCCAGTTACTTTTATCTAGTTAATCACTTTTCATTGATAGTAAAATGGGGGCGGAGGGCTGTTAACAAGTGAGGATTGAATTCTTTGCATTTTTCTATGTTCAGCTTCAAATAATAAATGTTATTAATATCAGACTCTGTGGTTTTTCTTTTTATCATGATGAAAGTTCCCTTCACTGCTGACCAACGCAATTTCTTTTTTTCTTTTTTCTTTTTTCTTTTTTCATTTAGGAATATTTGAACTCCGTTCAGCAGAAAGGAACCGAGGATTGTTAACAAGTGAGGATTGAATTCTTTGCATTTTTCTATGTTTAGTTTCAAATAATAAATGTTATTAATATCAGACTCGGTGGTTTTTCTTTTTATCATGATGAAAGTTCCCTTCACTGCTGACCAACGCATTTTTTTCTTTTTTTTTCTTTTTTCATTTAGGAATATTTGAACTCCGTTCAGCAGAAAGGAACCGAGCCACGTCAGCTATTGCCAAAATCAATCGGGCAATTTAAATTTTTGTACAAGAGAACGTTTGTGCGGATGCTTTTGAAAATTTGAAGGAATTCGCCTCGTACGATGCAGAAAATTCTCTGAAATTTGCACAAAAATCCGCTCAACCATTCTCGTCATTTTTTAAATTGCCTAATTAAACTTGGCAATAGCTTACGTAGCTTGGTCCTTTTCTACCTAACGCGGTCCATTTGACACTATTTACCAACCTTTCTCGACATGAAAAAAAAGAACTTGATCTGAGAAGAATCTAGACACCAGACGTCCCTGAAAGTATTGAGAGATCATTGGCAGCTATTTCTCTTTAAAACTAGAACTTAAAGTATAAAATTTTTTGTTAAAGTCGATCAAATTAATGTTTTTTTTCTTTCTCTGCTTTTCGGTGAGTTGCAGAATTTTCTTGAAGTCGCTGTTGGCATTCTTTTACTCGCGCAACCAAACGCTGCCCAAATAAATATTCCTCCTAAGACATCATACAATTTTTATGGAAGTATGAAAGGGTTGAAAGGCTCTATTTAACCCAATAACTATTATGTTTCAGGTATCAGAAAAGGTTGGAAGAATCAGTTCATTTTTCGAAACTCCAAGGGGAAGTTCGAGTGCAGCATTTGCCACGCCGCCTACAAAAGGAAAGACACGGTGATCGGACACATGAAATGTCACACCGGCGAAACTCTGTGTACTATCTGCAATAAAAACTACTCGAATAAACAAAATCTCCAAATGCACCAGTATCTCGTGCACAAAATGAAGGTGCCATAGCATGAGGCACCTCAGAATGTTGATATCCAACATTCTGTTTTCGGCTCGTGAATGCTCTGTCTATAAAATTGACAAAGCCTTTAACTTAATCAAACTTAACATTGTTGCAATTAACAAGGTGTAAATTCTAAAAATAAATAAGTTGACTTGGCGTTATTTTGCATAACATAGCGCGAAGCAAAAAGCATAGGCGAACTTAAACGAAAATATTACAACTATTAAAAACCCAATGAGTGATATCAAAAGAACGGCAAAAAACACCTCAGAAATAATAAAATGATTCTACACCCTTACATTGTAAATAAGCTGATAACAGCGACAGTGCCAAATTTTTTCAATATATTTAGTATGCAAGGTAAGGCAATGCCAATTTTTTATTTATGTTTAATTTAATCATCTATCAATCAAGTTACTAACTGAAGCAATCGGATTGAATAACGGTTGTTCGTTGTTCCTTTGTTTACGTGCCATAAAAACGGTTTCAGAATTTCTTAACGTGGATCTTTAGGACTCAGGAGACCAATTCTATAATTGATTCATCAATTCACAATGGAATTTCTTGAACATTTCCGAGTATTGCCTTACGATGTAGTGCGGCAGTTTTTTGTACACAAAACTTAACCAAGAAACACGATGGAATGAGTCCGAAAGTGCGTCCCAAATGAGTATCGCAAGCAGAAAGGCAAAATAGCTTGCGACATTCACTCGGGAGTTCGGAAGGTACCCTCGGATTATAATTTGGACGTATTTCTGGCAAACGGAACTATATACATTAAGACATGAACCCTGAGACCCATAAGAATAAATGAATAACAAGACTCACGTCATAATGCACACAGTTCCCTTTTGCAGAAATATGTCCATTTAAATGCTTTCTTGGTCAAATTTATTGAACAAATTCCTAACGCAGCGTATTTTGGTGCTTGGAAATTCTCAAGAAATGTCTTAAATTCAGAAATTATCAATTGATCGTTCGGTAATCAAAATTCGAAATCGTTATTCTAAGTGTTGGAAAACGACCCTAAGATTAAAATATGAGACCGATGGTTTCAATTAAGTATTTTCATCTCTCTCTTAAGATATTGACTGACTTTTAGCCGTCATTTTACTTACTGGTTCTTCTACGTCATGCGAATTTTCATGGCATGAGGATATGCACCAATTGCCTAATGAAAAAACAGAATCTATACATGCAAAAATATTTATTTACAAATGTATATACCTATTTTTTCATTGATTTCTTTTTTATTTCCTCATTAGATCATTCGAAGAAGTATAATCAATGTGTATAATATTTACATTTTAAACGCAACTAGCTGCTTCAGCTCACTACGCTCGCTTGCGCCGCTAGCCGGGGGCAAGCCCCCTGGACCCCCAGTTACTCGCTCCGCGAGCCAAATTTTGCTACTACCAGTGCTTAGAGGACTTCCTGGAGGCAAAATGAAAAATTCAAAAACAAAGAATAGGAAACTAAAAATTACCTACTTTTAGAAAAAGAAACAACCTTGAAGAATAAATAACACTCCTGGAAAAAAAAATCAGAACACTTTTTGAAAATGTAACGGTGCGAAAGGGTGAAGATAAATCACCAATTCTCTTGGAAGAAGACATGAGCCGACTCCCGACATGAGTGAAACTGCCGTAGGACCCATGCTAGGGTAGAAGGGTGACACGTGTTGTGAGCAGGTAGGGATGGGTTTACGTGGAGAGGGAAACGGAAAATCAGAGGGTGGGAGGTCCCCCAACCATATGACTCGTCCCGCGGTAAAGACGAAAATATTTCGTTATCAAATCGAGATAAATTTTGCAACGTCGGTCGCGCAAATTGAAAAACTAAAGAATGTTGGCACGTCTACAGCCTAAGAGCTTTCATTTAAAACAAATCCGAGCAAAATCGGTCCAGTAGTTTCCGAGATCGAATTAGCACAAACTGTCCAACGTCAAAAACGCAAGCATGTCGTTATCAAATCGAGGTAAATTTTGCAACGTCGGTCTCGCAAATCGAAAAACTAAGGAATGTTGGCACGTCTACAGCCTAAGAGCTTTCATTTAAAACAAATCGGAGGAAAATCGGTCCAGTAGTTTCCGAGATCGAATTAGCACAAACTGTATGAGGCCAAAAAAGGCCTTAGGATATTAAATATATAGATAGCGGACTAATTTTAAAAGGAACATTAACAGAAGCTTGTATCATAACATGGCTAGGACGAAGAATTTTCAATACAACAGCTTTTGCATACTTTTCTAATTTTACCCTCTCTCATAATCTAAATTTATTCGCGCGAGAAAGAGCCAAATTTTTATCTCAGCAATAATTTTGCACAGTGTAAATATTGTAAAGTCCTTTTTTTCATCCATAATGTAAATCTGAGTCCGTAGTTCTGCGCAAGTGTGTGAATCGTCAATCAAATGAAGCTAGTCTGTACTAATACTTTCGCTTAAAGTAATAAGGTTGTTCATAAATTTTATTTCGCATTAGTTTTGCAGTTTTCCGTGCGTTATTTGCACATTCCTAAAACTGGACCTAAATTAATTGGACCACATTTTGTAATAAGGAACCACAATTTCTGGCTCATTTTAGAAACAGCATATATGCCATTCGTTTCCCTATGCAGAAAGGTGCTTTTACGGAAGAGTCAGAGGTAGTGGTTCCTTATTGCAAAATGCAATCCAATTGTGATACGTACGTGAATTCTCATTTTGCATTCCATTGCCACAACATTCGTTAAAGTGCCATGGTACCTCGCATCCAATATGTTTAAGAAAGTATTAAGAATGTAACATACTTATAATGTAATATACTAATTATGCAGTAACGTTGAGTTTATTCTACGACAAAAAATGTACAAAGACCTACAAATTTTATTTCTTTCCTAAGGTTTTCATTGTATCATGCCAAGAGTTATTAATACTTTTCATCAGTAAAAATTGGACCCCGTTAAGTGGAAAGGAACCAAGCCACATAAGTTATTGCCATTTTTAACTGGAAAATGTGATTTTTTACAAGAGAACGTTTCTGCAGATTCCATTTAAATTTAAGGAATTTGCTTCCTATATGCAGAAAAGTTACTGCACAAAAATTCGCACAGCCGTTTTCATGTAAAACATTAAACTGCCCAATAAAATTTGGCAAAAGCTTATGTGACTTGGTTACTCTCTGCTTAACGCGGTCCAATTACCGTCCCTCCATGAGGAAGCACTGCTTGTCATGCTTCAACGCCCTACAAACTGTATTTTTTACATGCTCTGTCCAGCAGAGTGCAATGACACTCCTAATCATGGTAATGAAATAGAGTGTTTCTTATTTAATAATGCATAACATACTGACGTTGAGTAGTACAGTTAGAACACTCGATCGACTCAAATCAAAATAAAGTATTTGTTATATTCAGTAAAATTGTGTACATTTAATCGGAATCTAATAATATTTATTTAGTCATGCTCTGTACATACTAATAAATTTATTTTCCAGTTTGTTTACTAAATCATCACCTGTCATTTCAAAAATGTCTCTATTCACGTGGAGCCAACTTGAGTCACTTGGGGAGGGGGGGGGGGGGGGGCTGTTCAACTTTTTTAGGTTAAAAATAATATTCTTTCGTGCTTTAAAAGTCGGAGCGTGATTATTTTCTTTTGTCGTCCGGTGTGCAGGCTCAATTCTAACATGGAAAAATGTAATTCGATTTTCAGACTCTCCTTCAAGAAATGAGCAGCGGAAATTTGTGTGTAATCTTTGCGGCGCCAGGTACAAAAACAGGCATCACTTGGTATCTCACGCCAAAGCCCACACAGGAGAAACCTTCTGCACCATCTGCCATAAAAACTACTCGAACAAACATAACTACCAAATGCACCTTTTGATGGTTCATAAATTACGGCAGTCGTAATCACAAATCAAAATTAAGCGAATCAACAAATGTGCCACTGAAAATGTATTCGTTTTATTTATATCTGTCCTCTTTTAACTACTTTAATACTCATAAATATGTTTTTTTTCATATTGTAGTACGTAAGTTCAAGTGTAATTTATACATTTTGTTTGAAGTGCAGTGAAAACTGCAGTAGCTACTTTTTGTTATTATTAACTCTCTGTAAGTACTTATAAAATAATTATTTTGTTATTTACTTTTAAAAGTAATTATTCCTTAAATATACACAATACATTCTTACTGAAAGGTCAGATGTCATAGTATTAATTTTTCATCAGTTAATGTTCCCACGTTGACGTGCCCTTTTTCTCTCTTTTTTTAAATTTAATAATTCAAAAAACAGATCATTTGTTTACCGTTTACTCGAACCTCTTGTAAAAAATAAAGTAGCCATGCGAGGCTTAGCGTTTCCGGTTGAAGTCCCTTTTAATGTAGAATGTCCGTTGTCTACAATTTAAAGAATCGATTCTCTGTCACTACTTGGTAATTTGTTTCATGATAGTTGGAAAACCTAGGAAATTACATGGAACCATTCCATATGGACGTATTTCTGCCAAACAGAACTTTGTACATTTTGACGTGAGCCCTGTTATGCATTTATATTCTTTTGGGTCTCAGGGATCATGTCTCAATGCACATAATTCCGTCTGGTAGAAATACGTCTATATGATCCACTTCCGTTTTTCACCACGTGGATCTGAAAATGTTTGACAATGAAATCCATATTCCGATGCTAAATTTTTATCATTTTGTTATAGTACATGTAACTTTGCCTTTGGTTCATGTAAGCGGAAACGCAAACCTCAGTTACACGAACCTACAAGTTCAGTAGGCGCTTTTCGGTGCAGAGGATTAATCCTTGATCGTGTGGCCTGACCTCTTCGGTTGGAAGAACCGAAGACGCAGTCCAACAAACTGTTGTTTCGGCTCACTATACTGGAAGACTGAACGTTCTTAATTATAAAACGTATTCCACGAAAGTACGGAGTTCGAATAGTTGCGCGCTTGATTCCCCCATTCAACAATGCGAGCACTATACCCACCGTCAAAACTTCGGTAGTTTGACATAGGAGGAAAGCCAAGATTTTCCTTCATTTCTGCGTGAAACTACATCACATACCTACGCCGAAGTAGTGCCTTCAATTTTGTAGATGCAACACGGACTTCCATCATGCACGATTAGTTGTATCTCTGCGCTGTCATCAATGCGCCTCCTATTACTTTGCTCTATTTCCATGCTGTGTTTGTCTCATTTGTATTTTTAGCGGTGCTTTAAAGACTGTTTGAGCAACACAGCCGTAAATAGGAGAGCCGCATTAATCGAGCCTCGTTTCTTAACTTTTCTCACGACACCTCATTGGCAGCATAAAGCGGAGCTGCGGAACATCGCGAATTCAGCTCGAGCCATCGCGCCTTCAATTTTGCAGATGCAACACATACATCCATCAAGCACGAATAGTTGTATCTCGGCGCCGGAGTAATAATAGAGCGATTTTGCGCGATCGAATATCATTCGCCGTTGAATGATATTCGACGATTGTGCATTTTTTTAAAATGATATTCGACTTCTTCGTAGGTCTCACCGGAGACCGTTCAATTTGAAATTTCGAATTCACCTCGGGACTTGAATTCGATTTTTGAATTGATGCAATCGATGCCAGAAACTTCATCCTTCGCCAAAATTTTGTTTTCATATCTTTCTGTTTTTGTGTTTTTTCAATTCAAGTCTACTGTTTTTGCAATTGGCTGTGTTTTAGAGTTTCGTGTCTTCGTATTTTCTTCTTAATTTCATTTAAAAACAAGCAGTGAACTCCAACACAATGTGTTGATAAGGCGCGTCATTAACTCGCACATATCAACCCCTTTAGTTTTCGTTTACAGAGATTTCAAAAAAGGCAAGCAGCACAACAAGAGAATTAACGATCCAACAGTGCAAGGTCAACGAGGCACCTTGACGAGACCGTGTATTGTAAATCTAGAAAGCTATTCGAACAAATTTAAGTTTTTTGATCTGCCTCAAGCAAAATCTTATCAGATTCTTGAAGAAAAGTGCTACGGAAAAATTTAAGCGAAGAAAGGAAAAATTCTGTCGAACTCCTAGAAGATAAAGTCGATTTAAAGGTATTTTTGGGCTAAAATACCCAAATCACCGGTATTATAAATCCCGTTATATTATTGAAAAGAGATTTATACTCGATATAAATGCAATTGTATTAAATATGTCTTGATTTTTTTATTTTAAACGTCTTTTCATGCAAAGAAGCTTAACCATGTCCATGCTTTATTCATTCATGAATTGAAAGTAAGCAATCCACATCCCGAAAATCTACCGATTTGCCGTGAAAAATTGCAGAAACTTGATATATCAGGTCGATGTACCCACTCTTTGAATTTACCAATCGATTTAGTGAGTGCACGTATGTGAAAGTCAAAATGCTATAGTCATTTTGGGTGCATTCATTTTTCATGAAACAATTGTAAGTAATTTCAATCCCGAAAAACCATACATTTTCCGTATAAAATCGAAAAAATCAAAATATGTCGACTCCCTGACGTGAAAATTAAATTCTACGTGTGAAAATACTTATGTATCGATATGCTGAACAGAATGCCCGCCTCTCCTCGTAATTTACAAACCGTTCCTATACTCATCTCAAAATTTTTCTCAGAGCTTTGTGTTATTATCAGCTTCCATTTAAACCCCGGTTTGATGGCCGAATCGGCTGCCCAAAAAGCAAGCCATTTTTGAAGGGCTCTATGAGAAATTCGTGATATTATCAGCTCTCAGGAAATCACCCCATGGGTAAAATTGCTGGTATAAATTTTCGAGAGCTTAAAATAATCGTATTCAAGAAACTAAGGCATTAAACTATGGAGTCAATTTCGTTTTAATAATGTAACGGGATTTACTTGTCTTCAGGTCAAAACTCATACAAGGAAGCCCCTTGCAAGAGGCTAATTTTTTGTAATTTCACTCAATTTTTTCTCCTTTTTATAATTGAATTGCTTGTCACATTCTGAGGTCAATCATATTAAATTGTAATTTATACATTTCTTTTTTTTCCCCTTCATTTTATTTTTTGTTTGGAGAAGTTTTGTTGATTTCTTCGGATTTCGAATACTGTAACTTCTCTTCTATTTGGCCGATTTTTATGAATGAGACCTCTTTTAATTCGTGTTTCAACGGAGAGTAAGGAAAAAATTGCTAAAAACTCGCGAAATAATTTTTTCGAAAATTGGGCGAATCCTAGCGTGACGGTGAAATGGTTAATGAAGCGTAAGTAATTGGGCGAGGAGCTGAGGATCCCGGCCTAGCTTGGCGACCGTCATTAGCTATTGTTCGTCGAGACGCCGCGCCGACGCAGTGATCAGGAGCGTGGGGAAGAGAGGGGTAAGTGGATTCCTGTATGAGCCACGTTTAGCTAATGGTCTAATGAGTCTCGAGGCTCATCACAGATTGCACTTACACAGATTGCACTGTATTTCTTAGTTTTAATAAGAAATAAAATATAATTCTGTAAAATTAGTAAATAAATACCAAGACAATTATTCAGGATGTCAAAGACTGACTGAAAACTTTTTATTAACCTCATATGATAAAAATATTATTATCAGCTGACACTGACATTGTTGTCAGATGAACAGCACTATCAGAGCACGGGTACCAACTTTTGAAAAGTATAACAGAGGTTTGGAGATCTGTCAAAGCAACGTTCTGAACAAAGCGGAGGAGTTAAATTCTCATTCCGAGAGTGCCGACCTGCTCAGCCATCCTCGAATCAATTCGCTTGATTCTGCTTATATATGCATATTTTAAATCAGCGCGTCGTACTCTTAGGCTTTTTTTAAGAAAACCAAGTAACGTAGACTCTTGGTATTCACTGCACATAAACTAGAGAGCCCCAGAATGAGAAACAACTTTAAATCATAATTATTGACGGATAAATAAACTTTTTACACGCTTTGGAAAATCTCAGAAGTTCGCGGTAGTCACTTTTCGGTAAGGAACTAAGGGACTCGGTTATTGTATCGAGCAAGGTTCGAAACGATCGCAAAGGCGGTATACTACAAAAAAGGAATTCTGATTGGTTCCTGCTTTCACCGATCATCGGCATCACTCAGCACTGATCAATTCGTTTGATGAATGATATTCGATCGCAAAAATTAGCTTATTGTTGTCCGTTTGAGATCTATATTCAACGATGAGAACACAATGTCCACAGTTAAAGACGTTAGTAGTAGGTTGAAAGCCAAATTTTCCTTCATTTCCGTGTTATACCACATCCAATACCTATTCCGGAGTTCGGATAGTTGTCCGGCCGATTTCTTTATTCAACGATGCAAGCATTAAGTCTAAAATGGTGAAAGTCAATAGTTTGAGACAGGTGCAAAGTTAAGATTGTCCTCCATTTTCGTGTGATACTGTATCACACACCTACTCCGGAGTTCAAATATATGAGCGCTTAATTTCTGAATTGAACGATGGGAGCATCAAGCCTACATTCAGAAACATCTGTAATTTGAGATAGGTGAAAAGCTAGGAAGAAGTTAGTCCTCTGAACCGGATCGTGCCTTTGAAAATGACAGATTTTTACAAGTTGAAAGGAGAACAAATGAAGGAGCTCCAAGATGAGATCATGTTTTTGAAGGCCTTAACCCATCATATCTGGCCTTCATTAAGCTGATTCGCATCGAAAAAAATGTAAACGCTTGCAAACTGCCGACGATTGCTAATTACCTGCGACCGACTACAGCAACCTGATTGTCGAAGTTTATGTCTGTACGACAAGAATCGAAAAGTGATATATTACACGGCACAGATAGGACTGTGTCTTGTCTCATCTTGTCGGCAAAGCCAGTTAAAGTTTCAACAATCAGGCTGTAGTTTCTGTGACTGAATTTGTTTGTTCAGCGCAATCTAGTGTGATTCATGTTATACATGTAGGAGTTTTTCCTCTGTTTTAGGTGAACTGCAAGCTAGTCCGGACTTCATCGCTTGGGACGAGAACGGAGTGAAGTACGTATGCAGTATCTGTGGTGCCAAGTACAGACAAAAAAGAAACCTCCACTCACACAAGAAAGCACACACCGGCGAAACTTACTGCTCCAAGTGCAACCGCAACTACTCGAATAAGCAGAGCTACCAGATACACATGCTTTTCGTTCACAAAGTAAAAATATAATTCGCTAGAAAAATGCAACGCCGTGGCAACTGTGCTCTCTCCCCTCGCCAAAAAGAGAGTCACAAAGATAGAAAAATTAATACTCTTCTTATTTTTGTAATTTATTTTATTTATTTTTCATGGTTGTATTTATCTTGTACCAACGATTAGCTATATATGTTACTCGTCCAGCTACATAGGTGGCATGATCGAACCGTGAGTTCATAGTCAGCCCGATACCCACTGATGTGTAAAAAAAGACGCAGACTTCTCGTCTAGAAAGTTAGTTTACCAATGCAATATTCCCTGAACTAAGACATATAGAGACAATGTTACAAAGCCCTCACTCTTAGCCTTCCTACGTAGCGCTATAATAATTTGATATGGTTCCATAGAATTCTGAGAAAGCTGGTTTTTCTAAACCCTCGTGAAGAGGAGGTGGGTTCAAAAAACAAGCTTATTTAGAGTTTCTGAACTAAATTGATATTTTTTAACGCTATAGAGAGTCGAGAATAGTGGTTTTTTGACGTTTTTCACAGATTGTCTCTATCTATTTTAGTTTAGGAAATATTGACCGGGTAAACTTATTTTCTGGACAACCCTCGTAACTCACAAAGAACGCTGTCTCCTCGAAGTAGTGGGCCTACGGCTCGATCGTTGGATCGATATCGAATGCAGTGGCGTGGCGTGAATTTCGATGTATCGATTGTTCTGCCATTTAAACTATGGCAAGGAATCGATTATTAAGGTGTTCGCTGCAAACACCCTGTTTATCGATCTTTTTCCATAGGTTTAAATGGCATAACAATCGATATATCGCAAAGCACGCCACGCCACTGATTGAATGCCCTCAATCGATAAAAAGCATCGTTAAGATAATGATTTATCGATCTAGAATGCCGTTAATCGATAGAAAGCATTGCTAAGATAAGGATTTATTGATCTCGAATGCCCTTAATTGATAGAAAGCTTTCTTAAGATGAGGATTTATCGATCAGGATCATTCTATAGCAATCCTACAATCGAGCTACCGCAGCTAATGTGAGTGTAATGCATAGTGATGTATGGACAAGTTCATATCGGTAGCTAGATGAGTAACATATGTTTGTAGATGCCCATTGCGATCTTCCTTAGTTTTATTTTTGCTGTGCTAATATTTTTTCATTCATAGGCCATAATTTGATACTGCCTTATTAACATATTATTTGCTCCATTAGAATAGTCGTCTGTAGCGCAAAGCTTCTGCTTTGCGTATCGTAGATACGTAGTTTCCTTAGAGTATGTGCAGGAACCCATTTTTGCGCACATCCTCGCTTTAGGTTGTATTAAAATTACAAAAATTCAGAACTGCCATATTCGTTCGTTTTTCCCGGGCTGATAAAGATACGTGATAAGCTTTGCAATGCTAAAATCTTCTGTGTGAAATTGAAGACGTACATGTTTATCATTTTTCTTCCACTCTCGCCTCTAACCCCCTGTTAAATATTCTAGGTAATTAAAAAATGTACTCGTGAAATAATTTATATCTTTCCCTTCTAGTCCTGTTTTACTTCCTTTAGAGATTTTTTCGAAGTTAGTATTTTGTTAGTATTGTATTGTTTTACCATTTGACAAATGTAACGTATGTTGCCTCTCCTGTAATGTTTTACTTTCTTCCTGATAGGCATACATACCTTCCTAAAGTTTTACTGTCATCAACCTTAATTTATTTTCATTTCTCTCGTGTGTGCTTCCTATTATAAATTGTCAAAATAGTCTACAAATTGTGGTTTGGACATAAGTTTTCCCTTTTCTAAAAGTTCCTAATTCTGACCCTGCCTCTCGGCTTTTTTCAACTGACACTGACTTAAATGTATTAGCAACATATTTTGGCAAAAACTTCATCATCAACACCAAGAAGTATTTATGATTTTGTATTCTGAAAGCAACTTTACGTAAAATTTACATCATATACTCCCTTTTTATTGGAAAAGAAGAGCATTAACTACATGTAGATTTCGAAAAGCTTTGTTTTCATCCAGTATAATTCTTGGGTGTATTTTTAGATGTGCTCAGAACGAACTAAAATTGTTCAGGATACCTAAACTTTTATAAGTTGGACGCATTCAAATCAAAAAGAAACTATATCCATCATGGCATGAGCCCTGTCATGCATGTATTCTTATGGATCTCAAGGCTTATGTCATAATGGATATAGTTCCTTTTGATTTAAGTGCGTCCAGTTATTGGTAGAACAAGGCCTTAAATGATCGATGAAGTTATTTGATATCTTTAGCTCTAAAATTCGCTCACTTTAAATTCCTTTTTTTTTTTTTTAATCATTGCCACGCATGTGCTACTTTAATATAATTTATGCCCACTTATTTTCGGAAAATAAAATAATAAAGTAAAGTTTACTTTTGTCTCCCACCTTAATATTTTTCCAACAAAAAATGAAACGTTTTCTTTTGAAGATGTTGCCTTTTATAAATGCTTAAAACATATCTGTTGTACAAATATGCTCATGGGTTTACTAGGTCTCCTTTATTCCACCACCACGAATCTCAGATCAGCTTAGTATTAAAATTTTACTTTCAGAAATTTTACGTTTGTTATTATTTAATTTCACCCATTGATCCTTCTTTATTCACTCTGGCTATATGGTAATAGAGAAGCCAGAAAAGCACGAATCTCGCTATGACGGTCTTTTCAAACTCGTATTTGTATTTAATTTTCAAACCAATCGGCAGGCAAGACATGAAATTTTACAGACAATTTTTAAGAATTAAAAATTGAAGGAACTTCGGACTTTTTTAGCCCAGTCTTGAATGTTTCAGCAAAGAAACGATCGAATCGTCAAATTTTTTACTGTCGCCCTGCTCAGACTGAAAAGTGTGTTATATTTCTCAAAAAGTAATCAAGTGGCATAAACCGTTGCCTACCTAATTGCGTTATTGGACGTATTTTTGCTCAAAGAAACCTCGTGCATGTTGGTTGCGTGTAACATAGCTCCTTTTAATATAAATCGGTCCAATTGATTTGTTCACGAAAGAGATTTACGTGTGCGTCGTCAAACGTGCCCGTGTAATCCTCGAAATCGAAATTTCTCGTGTTTGATGGGTTGTAAAGATTTGATTTATGACTTATATCATAAACACAAATTCGTAATGAGCCAACGTCTAAAATACTCCGCATAGAATTAGGGATTTTATTGAGGTTTCTTTATCGTTTACCACGTGGTTTGAACCATCGGACATCAGTCGATCAAACATCGCAAGAATGACACCACGAAATCAGTCTATTTATCTAGATATGTGATCTGATAGCGCACTGATGTCGTCAGTGGTGTGGCGTGCTTTGCGATTTATCGATTGATATACCATTTACACCTATGAAAAAGTATCGATAAACGGGTTGTTCGCAACGAACACCTTCATAATCGATTCTTTGGCACAGCTTCAAATCGGGAAATATCGAAAATCGATCTTCGCGCCTCACCGCTGATTTTACTCACTCCATAACAAGATTGACGGCCTTTGACGTATCATACAGGGTTATTCAAAAGTGACGCACCACTGGCCATAACTTTAGTTCTAATTGTGATATCGATTTGCAGTTTTGCGGAGAACGTTTTTCCTCATATCGAAGGGGAATTTTTTTTTAAGTACTTTCCAGTTTTTGATCCCCTCGGGGGGAGGGGGGCAACTCAAAAATTTCTATAGGCCACCCCCCTCATGGCCAGTGGTGCGAGACTTTTGAATAACTCTGTATGTATCCCGGAGATAGCTAGCGTTGACCCTGATGACCCTGCCTTTTCGCCGGTAGAAATCAAAGGTCGCCACGACCCAATGTGTCACAGGCCACTTGAAACTCTTGAAATAGGTCCAGCCATCTTGCGCCTTCTTCACCTCGAGCCTTCTCAACGCCTCGACAGCCTCCTCCAAGTCCCACAGCCTGAAGGCGAAGAGGAGCCCGTCCTTCCGCTGAACCATGACGTCAATTCGACCACGCCATGAACTCGGTCTCTCCCGGTGTTTCACCCGATATTGATGTCGGGGAATACACTGCGTCGCATGTTGATGAAAGTGAAAAGGGGAGCTGTCAAATGGTCGCCTCGGGTTGGTTGCACGCAGTGGGCCAAGGCTTTGATGGATGACGTCAGCGTTTGGCAACTGCTCTGGAAGCTGTCATTAGATTGGACGTTGAAATCCTCTAAGGCGTTCAGGATAGGTTTCGATGACGGCTGTGTTTAGGTCCTGTACTGTTGGACCCCTCCGCCTTGCTCTTCGGCGGGGCGTTTCTGTGTCGGAGGCACTGATCTGTAAATGAAGCATCAATTGGACTACATTTTGTAATTAGGAACTATAAATTCGGACTCAGTATAAAAACAACGTATGAACCATCATTTTTCTTATGCACATACGTGTTTTTTCGGATGAGCCAGAATTTATAGTTCCTAATTGCAAAATTAAGTCCAATTAGATTATTACACTTCGACGGAGTAAGTCGGCAATCATATAACTCGGTTTGCGACGTCGCAGACTTCCGGTCATGCTTTATTTTTTAAATGGAAAACTACTCAACGGCAATTCTTTAAAACTGCCGTGATTTTTCTTCTCTGTGCGAAGAAAACTCTGCAAAAACTTCAAGGAATGATTTCAATTGGTTCTCCTTTAAAAAAATAACGTAGAGGCGGAGATTTTCACACACCGCAAACAAGATATGTGATTGCGGGCCTACGCCGTCGATTTAGCTCTCAAGTTCTGCAATGAGCAATGCGGGCCGATTATTGAAATTTTGTGTTCGTTTGGTGGACATAGATTGAACGGCGGAGCGTGATTGGTCGGCTATTTTTATCGCTGCCTTTGTCAGGTGACATATGTATCAAGCTGAAGGCACCTTTTGAGTTCTTGACAGTATGTCTTCTATTCTACCTGACAAAGACACGACAAAGCAGCAATAAGACATAGTCGACCAATCATGCTCCACCGTTTAACATATGTCCACCAGACGAACACAAAATTTCAATAAATCTGCCCGCTTGTTCATAACGAAGTCTGCTCATAGCCGAGAAGCACATTAAAGGGAAAATAATCGCCTCCGAATCTTCCGGAAGAAACATGCATGTTTGCTTTTGGACATGCTCGTAACGGAAACCTGCCGTTAACAGAATAAATGTTCCACACCGTGACATCCGATCACAACGAGGTGTCACTGGATTCGCATAGAAATGTTGACAATTGCCAATATCAAGCAACTTCTTCGTTTCCTGTAATTTTTTTTCTTATCAAAAATTACATCTCTTGAATTGCCAACCGCATTGATCAATCGGGCGTATTTCTGCTAAACGGAACCAGAGACAGGTTGGAATGAAAGGGTGTGCTCGTTAGTCGATATCTGTAAGAATGAATGGGAATTATAACGCGCCAGTGACGTCAGCGGCGACGAAGCCGCCACCGCCACGGTCGCTCGTGGGTGTTCCTAAATAAATGAATAATTAATTAATTTAATTCCTAATAATTATTCCTAAATTATTTTTTCCTACATCAAGGTTTCCGAATATATGTTTTGTCCCATTAATCCTCCTTCAACGCATAAGCCCTGTCCACAACGCTCTCGTCATTTGCCCGCGGCTCACGAGTTCCGCATACAATTGACGCTTAGTTCCGTTTGGTAGAATGTAAAATCCCACTTTTCCATTTCCTTAAAGGGAATCATGCCCATTTTCACAGTTTTACATCGTTCCTTATCCACCTCTCTAGAGGGCAACCCCATCTTTCCTACCCGTCTGTCGTTCTGTTTAACAGCAACACGTACAGTAACACAAACTGATTGCGGTGGACGCACGGGACGAAGACAGTGTGTTGGAGTTTTTAAGCCAACGTGCATTAAAAATTCAGCATAAAGCTGAAAATTTTAATACAGATGGGAAAAGCTCAAATGAGCACACTTTTTCCTCTAAGAGAAATGCTGTTTGCTGCACTGAGGATTGGCCGAAGCAGGCCGAAACGCGTCTGCAGTTGCTTTCCTGATGGTCGTAACTAGTGTTGCACCAAATAGCATATCTCTTTGAGGGAAAATTGTGCTTATATGAGCTTTTTCCCTCTGCGTCTTGAGATTTTCAGCTTTATGCTGAATTTTTTACGCACGTTGGCTAAAAATTCCAACATTCTGACGTCCAATTGGACGTATTTCTATCAAACGGAACTATGTGCATTAAGACAAAAGCCCCGAGACCCATAAGAATGTGTGCATAACAGGGCTCACGTCGTAATGCACATAGTTCCGTTTGCTAGAAATACGTTTAATTAGTTGCCATTTTGATTCTCAAAATGTATGCTAACTTCATTTGTCCAAGATTTACTACTAATTAATAAAAATACCCAAACGGCAATTAATCCACGCACAAAAAATACATGTGGAATATTGGGGACCATTTCGAATGCTGAAAAGAGTTGGAATCACTGATCCTAGCATCGAAGAGAATATTTAAACCATTTCAGAGATTATCGAAATAAGTGAAAGATCATTAAAGAGGGTAGGGCTTAAATATTGGGATGTTCTTCCGTGATATTACACTGCCTTTGGAAACTGTATTTAATCTATTCATAGATGATGAGGCATTTGATATATTATACCTGATTTTGGAGAAATTTGAACTTCAGCACAAAATCTCTTTGTAACAGGGACCTCAAGTAATTCCAACGCCAATTTTTTATTCTTAAATGAATTAAAGTCACATCTGTATGAAATGGAAACAAGATCACTAGACCTAATACATGAGCGCAGAGATGCAAGTTTACAGAGGTCATGCAAAGTCTTCACACGAAAATTTTCATCTTCACTATCACTATCACAATCACTGGTCATTTCTATCTGGTTTTTAGTTTCAATTAGGACCAAATCACCTGGGTCTAAGAGGAAACTTAGCACAGCACACACTATGCTTGAAGTAAAAGATGGGTCGCAGGTATTAGCGAGACGCCGAATAAACGGTGATCGTCGAAAGTTGATAACGCCGGATTCTCGTATTTTAATGACATCCGGAAACTCGATCTATTTAATGGAATCAATATAGATTAATCGATGTTTGTTTCACCCATAATCGATTATTTTTTATGGTTTTATAAGGGAGAAAAGTTGTCTCACCTAGAATCGATTTTTTTTAATGGATTTGAATGGAAGGAGAATATGAAAATATCGCTGCCAACCGACGAGGATCGCCTTTACGCCGAATGCATGCATTTAGGGACTAACCCATGATCGAGATATTGCTTAGATATGCCAATATAAAAATTTCAATTTTATACTTTAAGCATCACAGTTTCAGGGAAGAAAGTTCTGTGTTTGAAATGTTCTCTTCAATGATTACGTAACTTTTTTTTGCTTCCTAAATGTCCATTATTACGAAGAGCTATTCCATCGATATTTACAGAAATGAAATTACATTTTTATCGGAATTGAAAAAATAAGACGCAGAAATTGAATTAATCGTGTAAAAACAGGACTTGGTATCGATTAAATAAGGACATAAATCAGAATTACTTAATGTGCACACCCTCGGTTGGTAACCCCGTGGGTATTCAAAATAATTTTGTGACTCGAGAAGCATGCATGTCTTCGTGCGTAATTGGACGTATTTCTATCGAACGGAACTATGTGCATCATGACGTGAGCCCTGTTATGCACATATTCTTATGGGTCTCAGGGTTCATGTCTTATTGCACATAATTCCGTTTGATGGAAACACGTCCAATTATAATGAACCTAAATATTTGTTTTGATAGACATCCACGTGTCTCTCCAGGCCTCGTAAAAAAGTTTATCCATATGATAAACCGCGAGATGGAAGGTTTTTGACAGATCAAGATCAGAAAAATGGAATATGAAAAAGACACTCCTGATGTATTTTATTTTATTTTTATTAGTAGCCGTAATAATCGTTTCTGTTTTTATGTGGAATCAGTGAGTTTGTATGCATTCATATGTTAATCTCTAAATAATACGCACTCTTTTTTTGATATTGGATTTTTTTTTTGGGGGGGGGGGGCGGGGCAGAGCAAAGCACCATTTTAGATTATTTTCATTCAAATGTTAAAAACTACTTAACTTTATTGTTGCAAATTTAAACATACTTATTTACATGAGGAGTTAGAGCTTTCCCGCTTGTTTTTGCTCCTGCAGCTCTCTTCGCCATCGCAGTTTTGTGGGATTTTATAATTCACTCGATAACAACATTGACGGCCTTGGAGGTATCGTAAGTATCCAGGAGATAGCTAGCGTTGACCCTGATGACCCTGCCTTTTCGGTGCTTGAAATCAATGGTCGCGAGGACCCAATGAGTCACAGGCCACTTGAAACTCTTGAAATAGGTCCAGCCATCTTGCGCCTTCTTCACTTCGAACTTTTTCAACACCTTGACAGCCTCCTCCAAGTCCCAGAGCCTGAAGGCGAAGAGAATCCCGTCCTTTCGCTGGGCCATGACGTCAATTCGACCGCGCCACGACCCCGGTCTATCTCGGTGTTTCACCCGATACTGAATGTCGGGGAATATACTGCGTCGCATGTTGATGAAAGTGAACAGGGGAGCTGTCAACTGGGCGCTCCGCTTTGGTTGAACGCAGTCGGCCACGGCTTTGATGGATGACGTCAGAGTTTGGCAGCTATCGTGGAAGCTGTCACTCGATTGGATATCGAAATTCTCTAAGGCGTTCAGGTATGTTTCAATGACGGCTGTGTTTAGGCCTTGCACTTTAGGGCTCTTCCGCCTTGCTCTTTCGCTGGGTTTTGTTGCTGTTGTTTCATCGGACGTTCCTGGGTCGGAGGCACTGATCTGTAAATTGAACATCATTCAACTGTTACTGAGCAGGATGAACCGACCTTCAAAGGATCCATCTTTGGAGGAATGATCGTCCCTTTAATGTTTAGATAATTGGACTTATATTTAGCACAGTGGATCAGGAGGTGCCAATTGCCTGATGATCTCTGGGAGGATAGAGGGCAATGGCGATTGGGCGTCGCAGAGCGCGAGGCTGCGCTGTAAAAGTGGCTTTATGTATGTATTTAGCACAGCGAACCCGGTATTTTTAAATAATAAAACAAAATAAAACTTACATTAATACCTGGTTGCTGGTAGGAGCTGACTAAGTATTACGAAATTAAACCTCTCGCCCCCTCCTCTCATAAATACCGTACGGCTGACTTGGTCCCAACCCCTGATTTTTCAGCAAATAATGGAGCAATCCTGAATAATATTCAACAAAAATTATCTTTATCAGAAAATGTTTTTTTTTTTACAATTTTTATTATTACTTTTTTTTTAAGTGGGAGGGTCGCGTGAGACTGGACCTCCTCCTCGCCTCCCCCTCCCCATTTCCCCTCAGAACACCCCGTAAGCTAAGCTGAGATTTCTTCCAGACTTAATACTTGAGTAATATCCATTTTTTTTTTTTTTTTTTTTTTTTTTTTTTTTTTTTTTTTTTTTTTTTTTTTTTTTTGTGGAAAAAAAAATATAAGTTAATTTGCCATCTTGCATGCTTCTTTACACAATTTTTTTTTTTTTGGGGGGGGGGAGGGGGTAAAGCCAATAAAAAAATAATTGAAAATCAACTCTCGAAAATTTTACTGCATTTAACGTATCTTCTATCAAATATTGGATGACAGTTCCAAAGGATGACGTTCATTAGTTCTTCTTAGAAATTTAAACAGCAACGGAAATTACGAAACGTCGCAAACGATGTATGTTTTTTTTTTGGATTCTCATCATCACTCTATCAGTCAAAACTCTTATTTTTATCTAATTTCCTTTTACGTCTACATACACATACAAGTCAAAAACTTAACCCGAAACACTCACCAAGACAGCGATTAGTCCAAGCACTAAAGATAAGTTTAGAATATTGAGTATCATTGTCGTCTCTGAAGGAGTGAAACAAAGTTAACTAATCTCAGCATCGAGGTGCACATCGGAACTTTCACAAGAAATTTATATGGGCTGAGGATTCAAGGCAATTATCAATAACAGTATGCCTTGAATGTGTGGACACTCTTGTTCCATGATTTTGCCCTATAGTATTTCTGTTTGATGTAGTTGCAGATGAGATTTTAGATGAACGACTGGACGAATCAGTCTTAGGAGGAATCGAATTTAAGAAATTCCACTTTTATCAACTCAAGTTTTTGTCTCTGACACCTTGAGCAGTGCTGATGTAATTTCTTCATTGACTAATAAATTAAGGTCAAGACTGAATGATTTGGAAGAGAATTACCAGGTCTTAACAAGAGTAGAAACGTATGCCCACAAAGTTCATGAATTCTTACTCCGATCTCCTACATTACCACACTTTTTGCGCCAGAAACTTCGAGTAATATTAATGCCAGCTCTTTATTTACAAATAAACTGAATTTACTTTTGAATGATTTCGTGAGAGAATCAGACGTCACTAACGAACGAAGAGATGAAAGTTCACAGAGTTCATGCAAGGTCTGGATTTGTTTATCCTCATTTTTACGATCATAATAACTGACTGTCCCGAGGTATTGCACGTCATCATCCAAGTTTTCTGTGAAGTTTTTCATGGCGCACGTCTAGTCTGAAGTGACAGATTAGTTACAAAACGATTCAATCAATTGAAAATGGGTCACAAAACTGCTTCGGTGAGATGTGAAACGCACCCAGCATCTGTAATTTTTGCAAGTTAACTCTGTTCTTCCTCCTTTTAAATCCATTTTTATAAATAGTCAATTCGTGATAAAACACCCTCACCATAAATATTAATCGTTCCCCGTACGTTTCGCCGTTTTTCAGATGGAAGAACGTACCTCCAATCTAAGGTTTTAAAATTGACCGAAAAAATTAATTTCCTCACAAGAATATGACCGCACAACAGCTACTAATTTCATTTTTGATTTTTGCCTTCGATCAGAGTAAATATCAGTGAAACTCTTAGTTCGAAATATCCAATGCTATGCTGGTAAAGATAAAAATTGTGGCAGGAATTTTTGCAACTTTGGAATGCAGTTACGTTTTTTTCCACTTCGGGAAGCGACGATTTCAGTGAACGAGACCCAGTATTGCCAATTTAGGAGAGCCTCCACCGTACCCCACTTTCGACCTAAATGTTAAAAATAGGACGCAATTTGGATGCTAAAACATTTGCCGATTTAATGTTTTCTACTTCACTACCTCTGATGCACGAGTATTTGTATCGCACAAGATGTTTCGTCGTCATCAGGATTGTGCAGGTCCCTGCTGAAGATCTGCGTCTCTGAAAGCATACCTTTTTTCCAGAAATTTAGACTTGGCAAACTTGCATGAGCGCGCATGCATTAAATGCACCAAATTAATGTGTTGATAATGATCTAAGTCCCGATTGTCTTGATATACAATCTGATATTAATGATTATAGAGGTGTTTGTTTTATCTACATCAAAAAATTAGATTCGTGCTTTGCCGGGGAACGTACCGTTAATGCACGATGGAAACACCTCGATCGTGATAAAGAACCGACAAGTTGAGAAGTCGTTTTTTACTTAGAACTTACTTTAGAACCGAATTTTCACCTTCAAATAAGACTGTACAGCTGACGAAACCGTATGTCGGTTTTGTGAACCGAACCGAAGTTTCAGTTTGAACCGAATAACTTCGGTGGACGCGGACATTACCTAAATTGACTCTGAGACTGTAAAAACGCGTATCTGGGTTTGTGTTGTTGTAACTGAATTGTCATAATTCATTTTTTAAACGGAAAAACACCCAACAACTTCCTTAAAAACTTCCTTGATTTTTCTTCTCTATGAGAAGAGTATTCTAGGAAGTTTTTAAGCAATGGTTTCTACCCGTTCTCCTGTGATGAAATAAAATGGAACCTCGCAAACAAGATACGCGTTTTTGAAACTCTGCCGTCGATACTGGCATGGAACGATGATTTTTGGCTCGGTGAAATAATACATCACATCCGTACGCCATCGCCGCGGTGGACTGATTATTGAAATTGATAGACAAAGCTATAGACAAGGAAGACGAACGGAATATAGAGGGATCCTATTCGTGGATGCGCTTTGCTGCCATGATCAGAGGAGGAAATTAATAGACTAATGATAACTCACGAGTGACCCTATAGATATATTTCATAATTTCCTCCTTAGTCTATAGTAACGACCCGTTTCAACCAATGTAAAATCCCTCCGTTTGCCCTTTGTCTATAGCTTTGTCCATCAATTTCAATCATTAGCCCGCTGCATTTATCAGTGTTTAAAACCGAGCTATTCGTCGCCATTTTTTGCCGCTTTGCTTTTTGTGCCTGAACTAATCCTATTTTCATTCTGTTTCAGACATGTACTACGTCGACTGTGATAATAAGTTTGTCTGTACGCTGTGTGGTAGTCGCTACAAGCAAAGGCGGAACTTGATCTCGCACAGGAAAGCGCACACCGGAGAGACGTTTTGCTTTTACTGCAGTAAAAATTACTCAAACATGCAGCATTACACCGAGCACATGTTGATGGTTCACAATAAGATTGTGAATAAATTGCAACTGCAAACGCAAAAGAATAAGACTGTTTTACAATAATATCGCGAATACACTGTAACCAAGGCTCGTGAAACCTGGAGAAGTTCCTAATGCTTGATTTCTCTCTCTCTCTCTCTCTCTTTTTTTTCTTTTTTTCCAATTAGCAAGTCCTGGAAGTTGGTTTCTTTTTAAGTGTTTCAAAAAAATTTTACACCATTATGTTCATCACGACCCTTCAGATAATTTGTCTAATTTTCCTTGGTATGGAGCGCTTGAAAAAATATATGAAATAGATGCTGATATTCCTCTTACCCTCATATGAAGGGAGTGAAGAATGGAGGGGAAGCAATAGAAATTAACGTTCATTTTAAAGCACCCTCCAGGGTGTTAAATTTTTTTCCTTTACATTTTTCAAGCATTCGAACTTTTGCTTTTTAAAAGAAATCCTTAATTTCACTAGTTGAAAATTTTTGGAAAGTCATTAATTTTCTTTTTGAAAAACTATAATGAGCATTGGTAGCCTGTCACCCTTGATGAACAGTGTTTTTTGTTAAATAAAGCAGAATCTTTAAAGAGAAAAAAACGAGAAAGAAATACAGTGTTAGACGACTGACGTTTCTTTTTGAAATTAATGAAAATCGAAGAATGCTCATGCGAAAGTTTGAACCATACTATACTGGACTGTGCGTTATTTTTACAAAAATATATTTTTCTGTACATTCATCATAAATAAAACTAAGTTTTCATTCAGAAAGAGGGAAAGAAAAAAAAGAACAAGGAACAATTCTTGAAGGAACTTGTAGATTTTTCTCCCCCAATGATTCTTGTTGCTCAGTTGATAACAATCTACAGAAACTTACCATCAATCACACCTGTCCTAAGAAAAAGACCTAGCCCGCCCAATTCGATTAATGTGTCCAAGAAAAAAACTCAAAACTGTATCTTTCTCTTAGTTGTGAGTTATTAGATTTTCAACTCTTAATAAATTAGTTTAAATTTTTCCTTCTTTGTTTTATGTTTTTAACTGAAAAATCTACTTGGAAAATCATCGAGTTCTTCCAGTTTAAAGAAGAGAAAGGACCTTTTGAAATCCTCTCTCTTCTGTGAGTATTTACATGTTATCCTCATTTTTAAATTTCACTGGGATTTCTTTCTTTATTAATTGAATGTATCGAAGAAATTTCTGGTTCTTCCAACTTCAAAGCATCGAAGAAATTTCTGGTTCTTCCAACTTCAAACATTAGTCAAGAAAGCAGCTCCAAATATTTCTTCCTCTGTAAGTGTTTTAAAATAAAAGAAAACATTACGCCACAGCACATCTTACTTTAAATTATTTTTTCTCCTATTTGAATTTTTCAATTAGCGAATGATAAATCGATCAATCAAACGCCTTTCGACATTAATCGATTGTTAAAATTTTGATTAACCTATACATCGAGTGTTTTTTACCGATGAATCGAAAAGTAAAAACCTGGTCAGTATCCGGGTCAAATCTTTTTAAAATCAGCTCAAAATCTCGAAAAACAATTTCAGCTCACAACAAACAAGGTAGTGCTAATATTGTACGGATAATCTGGATTTCAGGGGAAAATACGGGAAAAATTGTGCTGTGATTTGCTAAATTATCGAAATGTTCAGCGCACGTAATTTTCGATTCTCAAATACAGCACAATCGCTGATTTACTCCTGAAATCCCCGGTGCCGCCGGGCATCCCAGGGTACAAGTTGTTATTTTGAAAATTTGCCGTTTCAAAATATGCACATTCATAATAGATTTTGATTCGTTTAGATTATTAATCGATTACTGAGTATTCGAAAATTCGATTCACCGATTAATCAACTAATCGAAAAATTTTAATATCCAACCCCTCGCTGAGATGGACAATTTCATGAAAAATGAGGATTTTAAATTTCACGGTGAATTGTCATGAAATTTTCCCCTTGAATCCAAATTTTTAACATCGAATTAAAATGTTTCTGGATTGCTGAAAATAACCACAGAATTTTAGCCTCTTTTGGAAAATTTCATGAAAACGTGATATTTTTCCCCCGTGATTCTTTTTTAGTTGTTTTTTAAATAAAGAATTGAAATATGTCTGAATTTTTAAAAATAGGAGACTATATCTAGAAATTTCATTCCTCCGTGATTTTTTTCCCCTAAGTAATGAACTAAAATATTTCTGAATTTCTAAAAATCAAGCTTTTTCTCGTGAAACTTCAAGAACGGTCTCAGCAGGCACGAGCTCATAAAATAACTAAAATTCACATGGAAAAACGGCAAAAAACCAAGGCGGATAAAGAATGGTGGTCGCATTTCGATTTTGGCTGCCATCTTGAAGCGTTGTGACGTCAGGAGGGTACGGGTTTTGCCGTGCAATCCGAGGTTGAGTCGGGTTGAGTCGGCCCCCCCGGCCTCGGCCAGCCCATGTACCCGATGTACCCGATACCGTGTGACGTCCAGAGGGTACGAAATGCGACCACCATTCTTTATCCGCCTTGGCAAAAAACTGGCGTACTGCAGTCTGCAGTGCCGATTATATGGATGTGAACAAATTACCTATGAGATGCTAATTGCTTCCGCGGCGTTCGAGTAGCTGCTCGGTGCCACTCGACCACACGCTATGATGTGGGAGCAGCGGAGTGCTTCTGGAAAGCCAACGTGTGACACTCAACTGAGCAGATCTGCTTTGCTGATACGACTATGCAAGCAATCGATGTTCAGCTGTGCCATCACATGACACACACATCCGAGAGGCGGGTGAAATCGCTTCGTCTTATAAACCAACTAGCAAGAAAGAAGCTTCGCGTATCGTGATTAACGCATTTTTCCATTGAAATTTCGAGTACTAAAATGTTTTGAATAGGCTTTTATTTATGCGGAAATTTCGGAGTAAATGTATGCCTAGGCCGTGCGGTAGTTTTAATTTAGTTAAAGTTTGGGGTATTGGTGAAACAACGTAACGAAAAGTGCTAGCTCGCGATGTTTCGAGCGCATTACGGAGTCTGCTGTTTCCGCCGCTAAGCACCAGGGCGCGCTTCTGTCGACGGCTTATTGTGGGTTGTTGCGCGCTGCGGCGTTCACACACCGCACAGTTTACAGCTCCAATCATAACATCGGTCCAGTACCCTACGGTCGAATTATTGCCACTGTGATGCCTCATGGCCAAGATCGTCATGATGACTTTGCGAAAAATTCGTTAGAAATATTTTTAAATATTTCCGTAATGATGTCCGTGTAAAAATACCAGCAAGAATCGTAGTTATTGGCGGCGAGTCCATAAGACGTGCAGCGCTGACGCCTGTGCGTCCGATCAAAGGGAAGCCCATTGAACCGGGGCGAGAGACTTGAACGCGAGGTTAGAAACGTTGGCGGACAAGATGGGTTGCCTATAGATCCAGGTAAAAAGAAGCGATTTCTTGTAACAGCGAGATCTGGGGATCTACCAGGCCGATTTTCACAGTTTTTTCTTTTTCTTTCTTCTTTTCCCTAGAATTCACGGCGTTGCCCGCAAAAAGAACCAAACGTTCCGTTTTATAAAACCGTATATTGATGGCAGAACTACCAAATCACGTATCTCAGACTTCCTTTCATACTTTATTTTTTTAACGGAAAATTACAGAACGTCCACCCCTAAAAATTTCCGTGATTTTTCTTCTCTGTGCGGGAAAATTCGGAAAAAACTTAAAAGAATCATGTTGATTCGTTCTCCGTCATAAAAATAAAATGGAAGCGGAGATTTTTAAACATCGCAAACGAGTTATGAGGTTTTGTAGTTTCAGCGTCGATACGCGTTGAGGATTTCAAAGGACGATATGGACTCCATTTTGCAATTTGGAGTATGAATTCTGGCTCATCTGAAAAAACACTTATGTGCATAGGGAAACTAATTGCATATACGTTGTTTTTAAACCGGGCCGAAATTTATAGTTCCAAATTGCAAAATGTAGTCCATATTTCGTTCCTCACAAAAGCCGGACAGGTTCATTCTTGCCATGTAAGGCGTCCAGTTCTGAATGCGCCTGTTTTGACGCTGTAAATATGTTTTTATGTTCTAGGATATCTGACTGAGAATGGGTTCGAATGCCAGCTTTGCGGGAAGGTCTTCCGACATTCCAGCGGTCTGACTGCACATTTCAAGTCGCACACTGGAGAGACGCATTGTCATCTTTGCGACAAAACTTTTTCAAACAAGCAGAACCTGAAACTACACATGCGATTCGTTCATAAGTTGATACATTATTCAAACTGAAAGCTAAAGTGAAGAAAGACAAGAGGGAAATTGACTTATTTTGATTTAAGGAGCTACCGTTTCAGACTCATTTTAGAAAATAAAACGCGTGCTATAAGTTTTCTAATTAAGATAAATGCTTTTATGGATGAGCCAGGAATAATAGTTCCATTGCAAAATTGAGTCCTAGAGACCCTCAATTATTTCCTTCGGTGATAAACTTCCATTTTGGAATAAGAAACTCCTATTTGTTACTCATGCATTAAAAGCGCTTATCTGCATGGGAAAAGGGATGACTTACGATGTTTCTAAAATGAGCCGGGAATAATAGTTCATTTTTACAAAATATTGCCCCAAAGGCGGAAAAATTCTCGGGAACCAGAATAGAAACAGCAGGCGTATGGAAGCTTTTTCGCCTTCAATTTTTGAAGTAGGCCAGAAAACTTCTTCGGCGGAATAAGAGTCATCTATTCGAAGGTTATTATCTCGGGCTGTCTGTAAATTTTACCTCATGCTTATTTTGTATTTACCGCTCACTTCCTCCTCCATCGCACAATTACAATTGGACAAAAATTGTGCAAGTTAGAAGTTAGAACCAATGCAGCTGCGGCGGCGCAATGATTAGAGCGCTAGCACATTCCTACAACTGGAAGATACAATTCGACGGTGAAGCTCCCAAACCACGTATCTCGTTTCCAATCTTTAGAAATATCCGCTTCCATTTTATTTTTAAAGGTGAATAAATCAACATCATTCCTTGAAAGTTCAGAATTCCCAGCACGCACTGCTCAATTACAAGAAAGTTCAATTGCCACAAGGCTTCATTTGTTCATTTTGAGTTCCTAATGATATGCCGGAGTCGTATCAAAAAATAATGAAGAATGAATACTTGTTAGGTCTTTAGTAAGACAGCATTTTGTCAGAAAAAAATTTGAAAAGTATCGAATGGAGAATTGGTGTTCTTACTTTGGACGGCAGACGGGCCGAAAAGGTTGGTGTATTTTCGATGGGTTATGCGTTTCGTTCTGAATGTGGCTACGCGACGTGGCCGTTCCAAGGCTTTGGACATACCGACGCTCATTTGGACGTATTTCTGCCAAACGGAACTAAGTGCATTAAGACATGAGCCCTGATGCTCATAAGAGTATATGCATAACAGGGCTCACGTCATAATGCACTTAGTTCCGTTTGGCAGAAAATACGTCAATTTATAAAAGCGCCTAACTGTCTGTCGATGGCTTAAGTCGAAAAATGCTCATCTTTGATTGCGAGGCATCGCAACATCGAAATTACAACAGCAAGTCTTCACTAATGTTTTATTTTTTTTTTAGAAAAAAAAAAAACTCTCCATCAATGTATCATTGAAATTTATTGTAACTTTCCGTCACAGCCTCTTAAAAAAACCGTACCAAATAGGTAGGAAACAGGATTTGTTTTCCTTGAAGAAAACGGAACATAATCGAATATATTGAAACGCGTTACACTCGAAGTACGCATTCCCTGCGTTTGGCCATCGCTGGACGGAAATAAAAGGAGATAATTATGTCGTTTTTGACTTCAGCCAAAAAATTAGCCGTTAGATATTGCCGGCTAGCTGTGAGTGTGCCTGTTCTGACACTGTGAAAATTATTTTACGTTTCAGGACTCCTAACCGGCAACGGCTTCAAATGCCAGCTTTGCGGCAAGGTCTTCCGGCGTGCAAACGCCTTGAGTGCACACTTCAAGTCACACACTGGAGAGACGCAGTGCCGTTTTTGCGAAAAAAGTTTTTCAAACAAGCAGAATTTGAAACTACATATGCGATTCGTTCATAAATTACAACAACTTTAATCATCAACACTATCTGCAATGATAATATACTAGCAGACAGAGTGCGAAACATGGTATATCCATCGTCGATGAAACTCCTAAATCACGTATCTCGGTTTGCAACGTTGCAGCCCTCCTATTATAATTTGCTTCGAATGTAGAACAACTCATCGTCAATTTCGCAAAACTTCCACACTTCCTTCTCCGTGTGAAGAAAAATTCTGCGGAAACTTCTAGGAAAGGTGTCGATTTGTTCTCCGTCAGAAAATATACAATAGGAGCGGAGATTTTGTAACACCGCAAACAAGATACGTGGTTTTGGAGTTTCAACGTCGATATGTGTGTACATACAGTATGCTGCAGCAGTTTTACGAGCTGCTATAACTTTACGTAATTTTTGATAACTTACGTTTAATGGTTGTTACTTACTTTTCCAAATCCTTCAAATCTGTATATAGCTCTCAAAAAAGCATTCTTATGAGGCATGTACATCATTCTCGCAGAAAATTGATTCAAAAATTGTTACCCTATACACTTTGATACGTGCACTATAGTCGTTGAATTTAATGCTTCGAATCTTGCAGCGCGATGATTTTCCTCCTCTACTTACACTTTATCCTTGGTTTTCTATTTTTATTGTTTCTGTCTTTCGCATCGCACCTGGCACTAGAATGAAAATGTACATCCTAAAAAACGAATGTTTTCAAACTGCTAGAGGGGAACGCTGACGCTCGAACGAATTTTTAAAACTTTTTACTTGCATTAATATTTTTTCCTCGGCTACAATCGTTCCACCCGTGCCTGTCTGCTTTACAGCGATGACACAGATTCGTCGGAAAAATTTCAATAATTATTAAAACATTCCGTTTTATATTTTTGTATTAATTTTTATTAAATATTGCAAAAATCGGAGGACTCGCAAAGCGCCCTCGATTATGTCCCTTTTTATGTACAGAATCTTGCTTGGTTTCAGAATCGTATTCAAAATGAAAAAAACGCCTCAAATCCATCCCATTTAGCTCTACGATCTGAACTCATTGACTGCTAGTATGTAATTAATCAACAATTCTGTCCTTATTTTTCGTATTCGAATTTTGTAATAAACTCTCTTTTTGCTCGTAATTGTTCATTTGATTCCTCTATTTAATTCCATGAGTTGATGAGACATCGACATTTTCTTCTTATTTGAGGTTGCATTTTTGAGGGGATTCATCAGGTTCAAAATGATGAAAGACTGTAAGATACTTGATGAAAAAGTCTTAAAATCTACTTAAAAAAATGTGGTGGGCACGTTATTTACGAAAGGCATGACCAACACCCCCCCCCCCCCCCCCCCCCTCTTGTTTGATGGACTAGGGGCGAAAAGTACATCAATCCGTTCAAGCTCTGGAGTCCGAATAGTTGCGCGCTTGATGTCCGCATTCAACGATGCGAACGTAATGCCCACATTCATACATGTCCGTACTATGAGAAAGGTGAACAGCTAGGATTTTCCTTCATTTTCGCGTGATACCACATAATATACCCGCTTCGAAGGCCGATTGCCCACACGCATGGACGTCAGTAATTCGAGGAAGGTGAAAATGCTTTTATTTCCTTTCATTTTCGCGCGAAATAGCATCACAGACATTCTCCGGAGCAGGGTTGCAGAAAATGTTCGATGACGCGCGCCCGGGCGTGTGAAAATTTGAAAAGGCCCTTACAAATGTGGAAGAAGGAAACATTTTCAAGGGTCAAATGTCAAAAATCAAAGGGAAAAAGAGGAAAGACGTCCTCATATTTGAAATTGGTGGGAAGTTTTTCTGAAAACTGATGAGAAAAATGTAGAAAGCTGGCGGGCGGGCGCGTGAAAATGTGGAAGCTAGGAAGATTCTGCACTACTGCGGGTCGATTATTGAAATTGATAGACAAAACTATAGACAAGGAAGACAAAAAGGGTATGGAGGGATCCTATTGGTCGAAGTGAAAGGTTAGAAGGGACAAAAGAGGTATAGTTAATAGACTAAATAACGGTATCCTATATCTGAAGAGCAGGGATTTATAGCAGAGATTTTTCACAGCATAATTCGTTAAGGACCCTTTCAAGTCTCAGCTTAAGGAATGGTTTTAATGCTAATTTGTGCACATTTAATCCGCCTTTGAACGAATGACAAACCTCGAGTTCAAGAGTTTCTCCTTCCTTACCCAAAAATACGCGCGTTGATCACGGCGCAGAGATACGACTATTCGTACTTGATGGATGTCCGTGTTGCGTCTACAAAATTGAAGGCGCGATGACGTGAGGCGTGAACTCGCAATACTCCGCTCTATGCTGCCAAAGGGATATCGCTAGAATTTGGGCCCGAATTCATCTAAGATGTGTTGACATTAGATTTTTCTCACTTTTTTTTTCTATTTAATGTCAGCGTTGTTTTTTTAGCATGTATAATTAGAAACCCTTTAGTTAGTCCATCAAATACACCCTAAGTCTATAGGAACCACCAATTTCAACCAATTGGATCGCTCCATACTCCCTATTTCTCCTTCATATATCGCTTTGTCTATCACTTTCAATGATCAGCCCGTTGCTCCGGAGTGTGGCCGGATGGCTACAGGACTTCGAGGCTGCGACGCACAGTGGATCGAGTCAATTAGAGAGGTCGGACATGAAATGTTTGACTAAAACTGCAAATTCTGATGTTTATTTCGTCACATTTTAAATTTTAAGGGGTGCTTCTAAAAGAAAAATTTCCGAGAAAACCAGTGGAGCCATTTTTAAAATCTCAAAGTTTGGTATAAACGGAGTTATAAGCTTTTAAAGTTTGTAAATTTTGTCCGACCTCTCCTATTGACTCGATCTACTGTGCGACGCAGGGAGGCAAAAAATGAACAAACTAGCAACGCACTGTGCCACTGGTTAATGGGGCATGTACGTAGTATAATGAACTTTCAGGGAACTATGCAGCTTTTAGCTGATAGGTATTAATGTATGCTAACGGTTTTTTTCCCCTCTGGTTTTAGCTTATCAGAATTCGGGTGGATACGTGAACGATTTCAGGTGCAGGGGAAAATCGTCGGGCCCGTACGTCTGTAACATCTGCGGAGCTCGCTATAAACAGAAATGCAATCTGCTGTCGCATCGCAAAGCTCACACCGGGGAGACTTTCTGCCACATCTGCCACAGATCCTACTCCAACAAACAGAACTACCAGATGCACATGCTCCTTGTCCATAAATTCAAACCATAATCGCATCAAAAACGCTGAAGGGTGGTTTCAAGATTACTGGAATAGTTTTGTCGCTGTGACTGACAGCACATTTTTCGGTCATATTTTTAGTAGTATTGATAATCACTCGATTTTTTTTTTCCATTAATCTACACAGGGTTACGTGTTATAACGCTTTTCAAAGATGTATCTCTCCACTTTTCAATTAAAATATATAAATGACCGAAAATGTGCTGTCTGTTACGCTGACTTTTTACCGCGTAAGACTCAGCACATTTTCGGAATTTACATAATATCAATTGAGAGGTAGAGCAATAAATCATTAGAAAGCGTTATGATGCGTAACCCTGTGAAGGTTAATGCGAAAAAATTCGAGTGATTATTGAAAAATGTGTTTTCTGTTACGGCTACAAAACTATCCCAGCTATCGTGAAACCACCCTGAGAATAATTACTCTAAAACAATATTTTTAAGTTGGGGAAAAAAAATGTCTTTGATTTTTTTGTTGAATGGTTTTTTTCTTTGTAGTTGATTTTTTCTCCTTTTTTTTCGAAGACAATTTTTCAAAGTACCTAAGAGAAATTTCTTTTCGTTTAAATGAAGTTGTTTTTCTTTTTTTTCTAGTCAATTTGCCTTAATTCTGAGACAATTTTTATCAATTGAAGAAAAATATTTTTTAATCCAGTAATTCCAGTCGATCTAGCAAACGACACTTAAAAAAGTAAAGACTCGTAGGATGTGAGTTAAATCCTGTTCTGATGGTTGAATCTTGCGCACTATCAAACGTTTCACGCATTCACGCTGAGATTCATGCTCTAATGAAGATTTGATATTGATTGTGCTGTGTTATAAGCCAAAAAAAATCCGCATTTGTCACAAGACGATCTCTTAATTTAACATGCGTCATTTATGTCCGTTTTATATTATTTTATTAAGTACAGATTTCTTTTCGTTATGTCTCTCTATCTCTGCAGGTAGATATATTTTTAGTGGTGATGTTGTATGTGGATTGACTTACTAAGTCAAGAGATACGAGGAAACTACCGTAGGGTAATTATCTCGTTGCATCTTACCAAAAACTTTGTGTTTTGTGTGCTACAATTAATAATTTTAAAAATAAAACTTTCTGGTGAACACTGATCTATTTTTTAATCCCTCTATCCCTAGTCACAATTGAATTTTGTTTTAGTCGAAACATTTTTTCAAACTTTTTTTTCAGCGTGACCTCTTTTGTCTTGTAATTATTAACCCTCGTGTCTACCTATTGATTCAATTCAACGAGAATTTGAAATTTAATGTGTGCTCCATTTTTTTCACACTCAGACTGATTTTTGTTCATAGGGGGATTTGCGTGTAACATTTGCGGGTCCGTGTTCAAGCACAGGCCGAATTTGTCGCGCCACAAAAAGTCTCACACAGGGGAAACCTTCTGCACGATTTGCCAGCGCAACCTTTCCAGCAAAGACAGCTACATAACGCACATGTATTTCGTTCACCAGGTCAAAAAAGACGAGTTGAAGAAGAAATAATTGCATTATACCACCGCGCTAAGAAAACACACCGTATGAACGTTCGAATGTTGCCAAATTTTCCCTAATAAAAGGTTTCTTTTTGACAGATGCTGCGAATGTTTCTCCTCAAAATGTCCAACGGGCCGATTATTGGATTCATAGACAGAGCCATAGATAAAAACGACAAAGAAAAAATGGAGCGATCCTATCGGTGAAAGCGGGTGGCTGGATTGTACAAAGGAGGCAAATAATAGACTAACTAACAGCGACCCACAAAAGAGACTTCAGCTAGTCCATCATTTACCCCTTTCGTCCATCAGAGATAGAGCCATCCATTTCAACCAATGGGATCGCTCCATTCTCCTTGTGTCTTCTTTGTTTATCGCTTTGTCTATCAATTTCAAAAATCAGCTCGCCGGTACTCTAGATCAAATTGCGAACAAAGCTCTCTGAAAAATTGGAAGCAATTATTCGCATGTTCACCAGGAAATTCGTAATTTATCAAAGAACATTTCGACGGTGAAAGTCGGCAATCACATAACTCGGTTTGCGACGTCGCAGACTTCCTGTCATACTTTATTTTTTTAACGGAAAACTACACAACGGTAATTCTTTAAAACTTCCGTGATTTTTCTTCTATGTGCGAGGAAAATTCTGCAAAAATTTCAAGGAATCATGTCCATTTGTTCTCCTTTAAAAAAATAACATAGTTGCGGAGATTTTCAGACACCGCAAACGAGTTATGTGATTGCCGACTTGCACCGTCGATTTGGCATCGTCTGAAGGGTCATACGGTGTTCTTCCATAGCACGGTGGAATTAACCTCTCCAACAAAACAACTGTCACCAGAGGCGTCATTCGCATGGTCCAGTGGCTTTTGGAAGGTGTTTTTCGTTTTTATTTAAATTTTAACTTGAAAATCTTGTAAAGTATCTTACCCTTTGACCGGTCAAAATTTTCTTTGAGAAAGAAGATTTGTTTCTAATTCAAATGAAATTCTATCAAACCTACCAGTTCGTTACGCCTCACTCCTATGATCTTGTATCATCAAGTAAGATTAATTTTTTTTAATCGTAATAAGAAATGCCCTAGGTGGAAAGAGAAAACACCCTAAACAAATTTAAAAGATTTTAAAGCAATGCAAGTATGTAGCTCTTTTGTATAAGAACCTCGGTTGTTTTGCCGATGTGACAAATTTCGTTTCAAAAAATAAATCTTTTTTCTGCGCTGTTTCAGCTGTTGGTATGTACCTTTCGTGTTTAGTCTATTTTTACATTCTTTATTTGTTTATATATTGATACATAGTTTCTATTTTAAATATGCATTTTTTTCCCTCTCTCTGTTCTGTTTATCTATCATAAAAATGTCGAATTTACGGTATTATTAAGGCGTGCGCCTTGACTTCTCACCACTATATTAAAATTTTTGATTCTAGATTTTTAATCAATTAACCCCTTGTAACATATGCTGTAATGAAAGAGATAAATTCATTCCTTCCCTCAAAACCTTTTCCTCAATTTATTAAGAAGATTTGGCGCCTCTTAATTATCAGGTTTTTTTTTAAAATGTTCCTAACTTTTCGTCGGCATTTTTTTGAAGTAACCCAATATCAACCAATCCGGTCATTTCCCCAAAATATACTAGGTTTAAAAGCTGTAATTACAGCTAGGTAGGTAAACCGTCAGATTTTCAAGCCTAGTAAGTGATACACCAGGTTTAGTAGGGGGCCCTGGACCCAAAATGGACAGTTTGTTTGCATTGACCCGTGTAATTTTATTTTTCTGTGGCATTCAGATTCGGGTCTCTTTTCAGTAAAGTTTTTTCAGTCAGCTGAATCTTATTCCCTTGAAGAACATATAGCCTACCCTTGTCACCTCATTGAGAAAAAGAAACTCGTTATATTCTATAGTTGCACAGTCCTGATCTAAATAATAATATAATTTTGATTATCATCTTAATCATTAAAATTCATTTTTCTACCACCGTGCATTTCCAGATGTCCTGACGATCGTGTCTTCCTTGGAATAATAGTTGTGTTTGTTATCTTTATCTATCAATACAGTTGATAAATTACAAAACAAAGTATTTTGAGATCTATATTAGTATCAAGTTAAAAGTTCCTCCTTTCTTTGTCTTTGGTGATGTTTTTTGGAGGTTTCATTTTAAGGGTAAAAGTATAAAATTGATCGCAAATGAGGCTGTTGAAACTATCCATGTACAACTATGTATCTTCCACTTATTATTAGATGTGAGGCTTCTGATGATCATTATTGTCACGTTTTTTTCAGAATCTCGTTCATTATTCAATATTTTTTATTGTGCTTGTGTTGAACGCCTGTTCTTATTTTACGCCAAAGGTGTGATTTGCGGAATTTTATCTATCAGGCAGTCGCAACTGTCAGTTCATGCAATAAACATGTGTCAAAAAACTTCCATTTTCTGAGAATTTTCTTTTGAGTTGTCTCTTATCATCCATCTTTCTACGCTGAGAAGTATCTAGAAAACACTTTTTTCTCTCGTCTGAAAAGCGAAACGCTTTCTCAGATATGACTTCAAAAAATTATTGGCACAAATGTCAAAGGACACGTTCCGCAATGGTGCATACGTCGTTTTCACGATCTAAACATTTCAAACCTCACATCGATGAACAACACCGGAAACTTGTCACCAAGTATATGTCGCAGGCAATTGGCAATCGCCGGCAATTTACAAGCCAGTGGTGAATAAATATAGAAAATCATAAAATCCAAAAATATAAGAACAAGATTAGAGCGCTGATTGTGTTGCCTATAATGTGAATAGACACTTTTCCATCCCTAAAAACATGGCAGAAATGTGCCAACTCAGAAGAGCGTGCAGTGAACTCCGTGACTTTAGTTGGGTTGAGATCGGACAGGCAACTAAACTAACATCCATACAAAGCGTAGAGTATCACAAAAAATGAAGGCGCTTCAAGCCGAGCTCATACTTTTGAAGACCATATAACCCGACCTTAAAAATTGCATTATGCTGATGCGCAATATTGCGATTTATTGAAACAATGTGTGAGCCGCCTGCAAATTGCCGGCGATTGCTAATTGCCTGCGACATATGTATACAATTATTCTCACCTTACTTTTCTTTTATCCTTTTTCCAACTTTAGTCCAATAGAACTTACTGATGTGTACCGGTGATTGATGGAACACTGATTTTCTGAAGAAAATTCCCTAACTCCTATTTAGACCAACCGCTGCATTAATAAGTAGCAGTAATATTATTTATTCCGTGCATCAAAACAGCTCAAGATATCTGTATAACATACGTTTGTTTTTGTTTTTTCTCTGTAGTTGCTTCGAATATTCTATCCAGAAATTTGACCATCTACACTCCAGACGGAAAGTATGGGTGCGGTCTTTGCGGGGCTAAATATCGATCCAAGAGCAACCTTATATCACATAGGAAATCTCATACGGGAGAAACTTACTGTTCCATGTGCCAGAAGAACTACTCTACAGTTCAGAGCTACCAGATGCATATGGTATCGGTCCACGCTAAAGTTCAATTTTCCGGGCTCTACAAGAGCCGAAAATAAACCTATAATTAACCTCGGCAAAGCTTTTGTGAATTTAGGAACTACATAGTGAACCCTGTATCTAGAAAATAAATACGTAAGGAAAAGGTGAAAGCTCCCTTGGATTCTACGTTAGAATTTTACTTTGCTAAACTTGTATAATGTGAAGTGCCTCTTATGAAGTAAACCAGCTTAATTTTTATTTTTATTGCCTCTATACTTTTTTGCCTCTCTTTAGAACCCCTCAGGCTTTTTAAAACATTTTTCCCTAGCAATTAAAACTAATCATTACTACAGGCTCTCTGACTCTCTAAATTTACAGTTCTTGTCACAGTTCGTTCTGCTGTAATAATCTATTATTAACTCCGGCAATTTCTGATTGATGAATAAATGCACCTAATATGACTGTAGGACAACGACAACTAAGTGTTTTTTCTTCTAGAATCAATCTTTCACGTTAACGAGTCAATATATCAATCGTTTATATCGAATTTTTGCGATTTTTTAGGAGAGCCAATGATAAATTGGTATTGAAATTGGTTCTCCTCCATCCGAGAACAACCAAATTTTGGGTTTGAACACATTTCTGGTCGGGTCGATTTCCAGTTGAGTCAAGTTTTTAATTGGGGCACATTTCCGATAAAGTAGAAATTAAGATTTTCGATTTCCGGTCAAGTCATGTCAGGAGGGGCACCGCGAGGGTTGAGTTGCAAGGGGGTCACCTCCGGAGTTTTCCTCCCTAAGAATATCGAATGACATTGCTGTAATTCGTACTCCGTTGCCTGAAGTCAATGATTCGCCTTCAAATGGCCGGGTATGCAAAATGACTGCCGTGACGCACGAATAGTGGTATCAGTATTTTGCATTAAGTTTACGGATTGATTTGAAGGCGCTCTTCTGTATCCATTAAGAGTGGCCTTGTACAATGATGTTGACCAAAAAGTTCATAATTTTGGGTTTTAAATCGAGCCGCATATTCGGAAAATGCCGAGGAATATTATTTTGAAAAAATAATATGAATGTTTTTGGTCTCTCCGTCTTATTTCAAAGATGAGAGCGCAGTCGGCTGGATCAGATTGTGTATTTTAAGTCCCTTGGTTTTGGGCGGCCCCCGGCTTTGGCTCCTTAGGAGCCAGGTGGGCGGCCCCCGGCGTGGCTCCTTAGTCGCCAGGTGGGCGGCCTCCGGCGGGTTGGGCCTTAAAGGTGTCAGGGGGGCACCACGAGGGTTGAGTTGCAGGGGGGTCACCCCCGGAGTTTTTCTCCCTAAAAATATCGAATGACATTGCTGTAATTCGTACTCCGTTGCCTGAAGTCAATGATTCGCCTTCAAATGGCCGGGTATGCAAAATGACTGCCGTGACGCACGAATAGTGGTATCAGAATTTTGCATTAAGTTTACGGATTGATTTGAAGGCGCTCTTCTATATCCATTAAGAGTGGCCTTGTACAATGATGTTGACCAAAAAGTTCATAAGTTTGGGTTTTAAATCGAGCCGCATATTCGGAAAATGCCGAGGAATATTATTTGAAAAAATAATATGATTGTTTTTGGTCTCTCCGTCTTATTTCAAAGAAGAGAACGCAGGTGGCTGGATCAGATTGTGTATTTTAAGTCCCTTGGTTTTGTCATCGTATTCTGATGCGAAACTGAAAGAGTCGCCGTTTACAAGATCGCAACTTACTCAAAAGCGGTTGTGCATTTAAAAAGTTTCGCACGGACAAAATGAGCTTTCTTTGATTAACTGTGAATAATCAAAATTGAAGTAAAGGTACTTTGTCCATTGGTCCATTAAGGAAGCGTAAAGCATGGATGGATGAAGCATCGACGACCAACTAAATCTTATCTGATAAGGAATTTTAAGTGTGAAACCCTTTTTTCAGTATTTAAATGATCCAAATCCACCAACAAGTTTAAAACACTAATTGCAAAAATGCGTATCTCCTGATGAACTGTCGATTCTTAGTGCCAAAAACGCGAATCTCGGAATTTCTGCCGTATTTTCTAACACTTCCAGAAATTTTTGAAACTGCTGATGGAGTTGGAAAAAACATCTTATTCTTGCTATCCTCAAAAAGTATTACCCTTCTACTGACAATAAAGAGGAATGCAGACAGTTTCTTTACTCTTCTGGAAAATCGTGTTTTCCGCGATTTGCACTTCTGCACTTTCACCATCGATAAAGTGCTTTAGTATTGTTTAATTAACATTTGCACAGGCAGTGATAGTGATTGTTCAGTCAGTAATTTTTTTTCTCATTAATTTCTTCACAAACATTCTCAGGTATATATGTTGCAAGCAATTAGCAATCGCCGGCAAATTGCAATACATTCGTGTTTAATCAACAAATTAAATCGTTTTAAAGTGAAAAAACGAGATTGGAAGTATGGATTATTAATTCATGCTTTGAATTCAAACATATGTTAGCCCCTTCTTCTTGGATACATGGTGCCAGTTAGCACACCCGCGAGTTCATGAAATGTCATCAATAATCTGTGTTCGGTTAAGCAACTAAACTAACTCCTTGGCAAAACGGAGAGTATCGCTGGATTTGAAGGCGTAAAGAAATCTTTATGATATCGATGTTATCGTAATTACAATTTGACGAATTGACAAGTACGGAGCTTGCAAATTGTCGGCGATTGCTGACTTCCTGCGACTTATACACTGATGAAAATTTCATAGATATTTATTTCCATCTTTGAGTTTACATGTACTTTTCTCTCTTCAAATCAGCATGTGTGTTTCTTTTTTGCTTCTGGTGCATCCCTCGAAATTCTTGGATTCAAAAATCGATGATCTTCCTGGACAACGCAAATCGTCAATTAAAAAATTGGCATCATTCAACTAAACGGGTCACTTGATTCACTTAACTGAATCTTTAAATTAACTGGAAACTCAAATTTACCACAAATCCTACTCAACCGAAAACCTTATCTAACCCTGCTAACCAAAACTTTACTCAACCGGAGATCTTACCCACCGGAAACTCAAATCAATCGACCAATCGTCCGGCCGAATTTTACTTAACCGGAAATCGACAACCGTAAACTCAGCTCGACCGGAAACGTGCTCCAATCGAAAACTTGACCCAACTGGAAATTAGAACCAACCTGAAATCTGACCGATCCCAAAATTTCCATTCACTGGAACCGTAATCCATCCGTTTATGACGTGACCGGAAATTAACCCAACTGGAAACTGTTTCCAACCGGTAACGTGTCCCTGTCGAAAATTTGACTCGACTGAAAATTTGATTCGATCGAAAATCTGACCGACCGGAAACCACAATCAACGGGATTCGTTATCCACCCGAAATTTCGTTTGACCGGAAATCGAAAATCTTAATTTCTACTCAACCGGAAATGTGCCCCAATCGCAAACTTGACTCAACTGGAAATCGACCCGACCGGAAATGTGTTCCAACCCAAAATTTGGTTGTTCTCGGATGGAGAATAACCAATTTCAATACCAATATATCATTGATTTTCCTAAAAAATCGCAAAAATTCGATATAAGCGATTGATATATCGACTCGTTAACGTTAAAAATCGATTCTACAAGAAAAAATACGTAGGTGTCGGTGTACTACAGTCATATTAGGTGCATTTAGTCATCCATGAATCAAAAATGAACAATTTCAATCTCAAAAAATCGTCGATTTTCCGTAAAGAATTTGAAAAAATCGAAATAATCGATCGATATATCGACTCGCCCCGTAAACACATCAATTCAACAGGATAATAGCGAAAAATAAGGCCAAAGTTTGACCCGTTTGCCCCCCCCCCCCCCGATCATAACTCGAAAACGGTTCCTATTTTCATCTTGAAATTTTTTCCTAAGTTTTCTGTTATTATAAGCTTCCACTTAAACCTTGGTTCGATGGTCGAATCGAATACCGAAAAGGGGCGAAATTTTGGGAGGCTCTGCCCCGTAACCAATTTCAAAGTTAAACGTGGATATCTTAGTAAGGAGTTGCTTTCAGTAATTTTTAATGCAAGAATCGTGTTCTATGTGAAATTCTGGTTAAGAAACACGTATCAGAAAGCTTAACTTCGTACTTTGTCTAATGGTCCATTATGTAAATCCGTCCATGTCTGTGACAGCCGACGATAAGTGACCAGCGTGGTAGTTTCCGGTGAAAATTCGTCTGAAAACTAATCTTCTGGCCGCTCTTTATTTTGCAGGTCCTGAGAATTCCGCATCGTTGTACAATCAGCAGTCCGGGAAGTTCGTTTGCCAAATCTGCGGTGCATGCTACAAGCAATACTGCAATTTAGTTTCCCACCGGAAAGCCCACACCGGAGAAACATTCTGTTCCCTTTGTAACAGAAACTATTCCAATAAACAAGGACTCATGAAGCATTTAATTCTTTGTCATGGCATTCGGCCCTCTCCTCGCTGAAACGCTTTTAAAAAATATCATATCGACGGTGTAAGTCGGCAATCACATAACTCGTTTGCGGTGTCTGAAAATCTCCGCCTCTATATTATTTTTTTAAATGAGAACAAATTGACATCATTCCTTGAAGTTTTTGCTGAATTTTCTTCGCAAAGAGAGGAAAAATCACGGCAGTTTTAAAGAATTGCCGTTGAGTAGTTTTCCGTTTAAAAAATAAAGTATGACAGGAAGTCTGCGACGTCGCAAACCGAGTTATGTGATTGCCGACTTACACCGTCGATATACTCCTTGCAAAAACACCCGAAAAACCAAATAAATATTTATGTAGATTGAATGTAAAAAGTATAAAACTCATAAACTTTCGGCAGTTTATGAGATCAGAAAGATGTAAGACTGATACCGAAAGATTCCGGATGTGAAGAATGGTATTCGAAGAATTATATTTCCAATAGTCCCAATCAAAGCGATGAAAACGTTAGAATTATAGTAGTTCCTATTAATATTTGAGTACGAAATACCGAATCTACAGTAAACGTAATTCTATCTGACAATATTATTCAAAACTTCTTAATAATGACCGAGAAAAGTAAAGTGTTGATATCAATCAGCATATTTCATGGAAGACTTAAATATTTCAAAGAAGATAAGTTGTATTATTTTGTTCTGTGCATCCCCCTCTTATTCCAGAGATCAGCTCACGAGAAAACACGAATCTCATCTAGGAATACTCACATGGTCGTTATCATTTACACAAATATTATAATAGATTTATAGATGTATTGATTTAATATTCCCCCTCTGTTTTCTCCCTCGTGTCCTCTTCGTCACCTTAAATGGACGTATTTTTGCCAAACGGAACTATGTGCATTAAGGCATGAGCCCTGAGACCCATAAGAATATATGCATAACAGGGCTCACTGGGCTCACGTCATGATGCACATAGTTCTGTTTGGCAGAAATACGTCCAAATAAGCATTGTGTTCTTACGAATGTGTTTGTTGTTTTCACTTAATTACTTTTTCATATTTTTAACGTTCAATTTCAGTAAACGCTTTAAGAAGAAGAAAAAAAAAAAAACTCATTCATTCGCCTTTTTCTTATCCATAGTAAGTTTTGCAAGAGGAAAGATTACATTCGCCTCTTTGAAAAATGATTGTGTTTCTACAAATGTATCTGTTTAATTGACTTGATTATTTAATTTTTCGTACTTTTTAGTATTCGATATCAATGATCTTTTCGATTAAAACTGTCAACTACCTTTTTCCTACCTATAGTGTCATAAGAAGCATGTTCCTATTGCCGGAAATTCGCTTTTTTAAAAAAGCATAATAATTGTGTTGTTACTTTTTTTTGTTCAGTTATTGAAATGATTAATTTATCAGTTTTTTACAATAAATTTCAACGCTCTTTTTTAATGAAAAAACTTATTTATTTGCTTTTTCCTATTTATTGTATAAGTGTTGTAAAAAAAAAAAATCATTCCCAAAAAACCACCCTCTCAGAAAATCGCACGTTCAAAAACTCTACGTCCCTGCTTATGTAGGAACACCCCTTGTGTCGTGTCCTACCTAGGAACTATGCGAATGAACAGTTCTGATTATCTTTTGGTGATCTATAATTTGAAATTATCAAAATGCGGCTCTGTGACTAGCGCAACTGACCCATTATAGCTCTCGACTGCTCGGCCAAGAAAGAGCACAGTATGTAGGAGAAAAATAGACTTTAACCGTATTTTATTTTAAATTCTTAGTCTTCGCGTTCAAAGGGACAATGTCATGACCAAATCGTGAGCAAACTCTGAAAGTGTGAATAGTGGGGAATTTACATGAAGTCGACGTTGCGCTTTGATACAACTATACCTGCTCCGTAGTCGCGCGTGTTGCGTGCAGGACAGTGAAGGCGCTACGATTTTCCTCATCAGATCGTCTGGATAGTAGGGCGGATAAGCATAACAATCGTGCATTTCTGGAAGAAAGCATGAAACTTTCAGGATATCATCTTTACCTATAGAAGGTTCAATTTCGCAAGTGAGCCCAAAATTCTGAGGCCATGGGGGCCGGGGGGGGGGCAGGGGGCCCTGATTTCGCTATGTTTTGCCGAAATTTTCGCGTTGGATCATCGTGAGAACACCGTTAACAATGTAAAATGTGATCAAAACCTGTGTAAACGTCATTAATAGGTTCTCTCAAACAGTATCCTAAAATGCTAGCACTGTCCGATCCCGAAGCACCCCTCAAAATGCCTAAAATTCAAAATGGCGCCCATAATAAGGCCTCCGGAATATCGATATTTTCACTTGTGCATATCCTGTCATGTGAGGTATCGTTTTCCATGTAATTTTGGTTGCAGATTTCATATTTGAAGTCAAAACAACCCCCCGGTCAAAATTGGTGCCCCCAATCCAAGATGGCGTCCAGATTTGAAAGGCAGAAGGGTGCATTTTTTAAACTTTTACGCGATAAGGCAAGTGATATGTCATTTCCTATGTAATTTTGGTCGTACATTTCATTACTGAAGTCAAAACAGTCCTCCGGTCAAAATTGGTGCCTCAAATCCAAGATGGCGTCCAGATTTGAAAGGCAGAAGGGTGCATTTTTTCAAATTTTTACGTGATAAGGCAAGTGATATGTCATTTCCTATGTAATTTTGGTCGTACATTTCATTATTGAAGTCAAAAAAGCCCCCCGGTCAAAATTGGTGCCCGCCAAATTGGCCAATTGGTGCCAATTGGTCGGCCAAATTTGAAAGGCAGGAGTGTGAATTTTTATGAGAAAAATAATCACGCGAGTTGACAAGAGAGGTAGGTATCAATTCATACGCATTTTTAGTCAACAAAACGAATCTAAATGAAATGTAAAAAAAATCTTTTACACAAAAATGATACGAGATAATTAAGAGGGTGATCAGTTTGGTCGTCCACGGTAGGAATGATGTTAACAGGAGCATCTATAATGAGCTATTTTATTCATTTTTAGGCCCATATAATTTCTCAATAAAGATAAGGACATTTCACGCGACGCACCTGTCGTACCCTCTCCGGTCAGTATAGGAGAAAATCCTAATCAACACATGCTGATTCACATTCCCAGCGAGGCTCTTCAGGATCTTCCACCTACGGTTCTGTAAGTTTCTACAGTTGGAGTCTTCAGAACTTCTGCGTGAGTCTAAGAACGAAAATATTATTTTCTTGGTGGTACAGCATGGTGTCACTCCCTTTCTTACAATTACACCGGATAATTTTAAGCGGGGATTCCGGAAGCTGGAGGCAAGTCACTTAAAATAGGATGAAGCTCCTTGTTTTTATTCATCCATCCCCAAAGACAAGCATCCAGATCACTTCATCCCATCCACAGCTGAGTATAAAAGTAGCTCCTAAATTAATGTTACCTACTTCATTGCTGATGATATCGAGGGTAATTTCTCTAATTGAATGAAGACTTTGAAAGCTGGAAATTTTTTCTTCGATGTATGATGACGGAGGTCTTCGAAAGTCACATTTTTTTGGCTACCATTGAGGAGTAATATTTCGACAGTGAAACAGCAAAAGTGCGTATTTTGGTTGCAGGATTTCAAAATATTCGCTCCTATTTTATTTTTTGAAAGGGGGCCAAACCAACATTATGGCTTGACATTTTTACAGAATATTCCTCACATAGAGAGTGAAAACAAACAAAGTTTTCAAGAAATGACTCCAGTATTTTTTAATGGAGGAACGGAAGTATGACAAGAAGTCTGCAACACCGCAAACCGAAATAGTATTTAAGCAGTTTCACCATCGATTTACTCTTTTCCAGCTCTTTATCCGTTCATGGTTTTGATTAGGTTCCAAGAACCTTTCTTTAGATTCTTGCAGGTAAGGATCACATAAAAGCGTACAGAATATTGCTGTTCCTATTTTATGGATGTGAGGGGTTGAATGGCAACCAGTAAACGCATGCAAGAACAGCTATCATCTCGGATTTTGCGCGTTTAACATCACTTTGAAAACGCAAAGAAACATTGGTGTCTGCTCATCAATTTGATGGAACAAAGGTTTGTGCAATGGATTAGTAAGTATGCCTATGCTTCGATCAAACTCGATGGAGTAGAGACCCACCAACTGAAACCGACTGAAAGTTTTCTAAATTATTTTCGGTACTTATTAATTGTTTATCCTCTGAGTCTAGGGCATCTGAAATTGAGTTCAGAGTTTTTGTGCAGTAACCAGCAAGACACCTCACTATTAGTGGCTCATCATTTTTCACTTGTCAGCCATGATGGCAATCATCTTGATTATCTCGTTTCATTTTTGTGTAAAAGATTTTTTTTACATTTCATTTAGATTCGTTTTGTTGACTAAAAATGCGTATGAATTGATACCTCTCTTGTCATCTCACGTGATTATTTTCTCATAAAAATTCACACTCTTGCCTTTCAAATTTGGCCGACATCTTAGACTTCGGGCACCAATTTTGACCGGGGGGCTTTTTTGACTTCAGTAATGAAATGTACGACCAAAATTACATAGGAAATGACATATCACTTGCCTTATCGCGTAAAAGTTTAAAAAATGCACCCTTCTGCCTTTCAAATCTGGACGCCATCTTGGATTGGGGGCACCAATTTTGACCGGGGGGTTGTTTTGACTTCAAATATGAAATCTGCAACCAAAATTACATGGAAAACGATACCTCACATGACAGGATATGCACAAGTGAAAATATCGATATTCCGGAGGCCTTATTATGGGCGCCATTTTGAATTTTAGGCATTTTGAGGGGTGCTTCGGGATCGGACAGTGCTAGCATTTTAGGATACTGTTTGAGAGAACCTATTAATGACGTTTACACATGTTTTGATCACATTTTACATTGTTAACGGCGTTCTCACGATGATCCAACGCGAAAATTCGGCAAAACATAGCGAAATCAGGGCCCCCTGCCCCCCCCGGCCCCCATGGCCTCAGAATTTTGGGCTCACTTGCGAAATTGAACCTTCTATAGGTAAAGATGATATCCTGAAAGTTTCATGCTTTCTTCCAGAAATGCACGATTCTGGGAACTTTTTCCCCTTATCCGCCCTACTAGGATGCTACCCTACGTGATAGGTGGTTGTGTGCATGTTTATTGTTTATTGCAAACAGGAAGAACTGAAGTCGTTCTCCTTTTTGTTACGACATTGCGATAACCATTGCTTAAACCATCAAAACGCGACGACCAGGGCAACTTAAGGTAACTGAAACGCCGGTATCTTCTTGTCGAACGCTTTGGCCGAAACGTAGCTTTTCGTTCCCGCTACCAAAGCCCTGGCGTGACTTTTGAATTTCAGCAACTTTGCAGTCTTGGCCAAAAAGAAAAATGACCATCTGCTGTTGTTAAAAATAAAGAAAATTCAGTGCAAGCAAATTCGTTAAGAATGAAAATTCATTTACTTTCAGTAAGGTGGCTATTTGCCAATTTTTATGAACAGCAAGAAAACTAGAATTTTCTTTTTCCATCTCTTTTTTCTTTTTTCTCTTTAGAACCCGGCTAACTCACCAGAGCTAAGTTAAGCTGCCGGAATTACACATTCATGCTTAAGGCTAACAAAGAGCCGTATGCAAAAACGACATTTTTCGCCCCCCCCAGTAAAACTTATTCAAACTTCGTCTATCAGTTACTAATACTGGAGCGCTTCTTTCCCCAAATTTTCAGACCCCCAAAAAATTTTGGGGGGGCGCTAGGGGGGGTGGAAGTCAAAACCTGGGACCCTCGATATCTTTCGAACGAAACAAGATATTGAGGCCCGGTTTGGACGAAAAATCGTCTAAAATTGCATACTTTAAGATTCTAAAGGTCAAAATCCCAAAATTAAATTTTTAACTTAACTTATGTGCTTTTTTTCAGTTTTTGAGGAAAAACAATTTCTTTTAAACGGATTAAACTGAAATTTCACATTTTTTGATTTGAACCAAAACCAGTTTTTTAAATTGTTCGTCTTTTTCCGCATCCAACGAGTGGTCGTATAAGCTGGGGAACCGAACGGTTCCGGAGTTATGATCGATTGAAGTTTCCGCTCAACGCGCGCCGACCGATTTTCGCGCGCAAAAAAGTCGGATTTGACTGTTATTAAATCAGATTTAATGTTCAAACTGAGCAAAATGCATTATTAGGGACTCTTGAGGGTCGCTGAGTCCAGAAATTACAGATACTTCCAAAAAATTCACGTTTTTAAAATTACAGCTCCGTACAGGACCACTGAGCGGCCGGTTGGCGCTCAGTGGGCCTCTAAAATAGCGCTACGGAGCTGTAATTTTAAAAACGTGAATTTTTTGGAAGTATCTGTAATTTCTGGACTCAGCGACCCTCAAGAGTCCCTAATAATGCATTTTGCTCAGTTTGAACATTAAATCTGATTTAATAACAGTCAAATCCGACTTTTTTGCGCGCGAAAATCGGTCGGCGCGCGTTGAGCGGAAACTTCAATCGATCATAACTCCGGAACCGTTCGGTTCCCCAGCTTATACGACCACTCGTTGGATGCGGAAAAAGACGAACAATTTAAAAAACTGGTTTTGGTTCAAATCAAAAAATGTGAAATTTCAGTTTAATCCGTTTAAAAGAAATTGTTTTTCCTCAAAAACTGAAAAAAAGCACATAAGTTAAGTTAAAAATTTAATTTTGGGATTTTGACCTTTAGAATCTTAAAGTATGCAATTTTAGACGATTTTTCGTCCAAACCGGGCCTCAATATCTTGTTTCGTTCGAAAGATATCGAGGGTCCCAGGTTTTGACTTCCACCCCCCCTAGCGCCCCCCCAAAATTTTTTGGGGGTCTGAAAATTTGGGGAAAGAAGCGCTCCAGTATTAGTAACTGATAGACGAAGTTTGAATAAGTTTTAGTGGGGGGGCGAAAAATGTCGTTTTTGCATACGGCTCTTTTGAGGGATTAAGGCTGAGTAAGAAATCTATTTCTGCAGATTTACCTGTCGGTTCTGTGAAAATTTGCCGCCATTTTCTGGATTCGAACCCGAGATCTAACGACCTAGGGTCCGACGCGCCGACCACTAGGTCAACCTGACCAGCAATTTTTTTTTTTTTTTTTTTTTTTTTTTTGAAATTCAAATCTTGCGCCATGGTGAGAACGCTCTTTTGGTGAGAACAAAAAGCTGCGATTTGGCAAGGGGGTTCGCCAAGAGCATACCTACACGTGTCAATTACCTTGAGTACAAGCGACTCATTCGTTGACTGACATACTGGCAATATCCATGTCCGTGTCAGCCTTTCGTCATCGTCATTTGTGGTGGGTCCATTTGCGTTTCCATGTCCGTGTCCGCCTGGGACCAGATGGAATAACCTCGTTGTCTGGCGTTCGAACTTTTCGAGCTCCGAAGGCATCGTACACCCTTCCAGCCCCATACAACACGGAGCGCAAAGGCAGCCCTCAGGACCTCTCCTTACTAGTTGTGACTTTTCAAATTCTATCTCTCCTGACTCCTCGAGATCCTCCAGCACAGTTTCTGTCGATGCGCCTTCGGATTGTCGGGTAGGCAACTTCTGTGCTCCGAGTGGCAGATCGCGGCCCTCGCTGACGATCGAGGTTTTGAAGTTTTCGAAGTTTTTCTAAGGATGAACGTCGTATGAGCCATCAGGCGTTGCCAAATTTCATTTGATAAAATATCAGGAAAATCCGTAAATGTTTCTCCTCCAATTCCTTAGAAGATTTCAATCACACTTCAATCTGCAGTATCCGAAAATTTCAAGGAAAAAGGTTCATAAATTTCCTCAAAAATCAATTTTTATGGCGAGAGAATTGGCAACATCCGGATGTTCGCATACGGCGTCTTTCCTTAGCGCAGCAGTATTCATAGTCGTTCCTTAAACAGTTTCTCTTCATAGGAAGACCCCGTATGGTTTTCATTGCGGCCAAGCAAGGAAGTTTGAGGAGACCCTGGTAAAAATTGGCGATAAGAGCTGCGTTTCAGAATACCATAGGAATTCTTATAGCCGGCTAAAGAAGGCTACAGGAAATCATATAGCTGGCTGTAGAATGCGGAGAAAATCATACGGCCGGGCTATACGAAGCGATAAAAAATTATGCAGCCGGGCTATAGTTCCTATCGCCGGGCTGTACACTTTATCGCCTAGCTGTTGCTTTTTCGCCATCGATTATAAAAGGCTATAAGAAATTGTGTAGAAATTCGTGTGCTTTGGAAATCATTAAGTTTGATACGGAACCACCTTAATATTTACAAAACACTCATTATATTTTCCTTTAATACATATTTTTTTTCATCGATTAAAATGAGAATAATCCATACAAAGTGTGCAAACGTTTCAAAATCATGAGTTGAATAACGCTGACTCCGCCAGATTAAATATTAGAGCCTAACACAAAGCGGAGCGGCGACGCACTGGCGCCTACAAACCTAACAGGGATACTTCACGCATGGCGCAATGCGTGAAGTATCCATCCCGAGAAAAAATGGATCATTCAAGCTCATTGAAAAATGAACGATCCGGATCATTCAATTTGAATGAGTTTTTCGTCAGCTCATTCAAATTTGAATGATCCAGATCGTTCACTTGATCATTGAATTTTAATGCGCCCGAATGAGCTTGAATGATCCGGATCATTGGATTTCAATGAGCTTGAATGATCCGGATCATTGGATTTCAACGAGCTTGAATGATCCGGATCATTGGATTTCAACGAGCTTGAATGATCCGGATCATTGGATTTCAACGAGCTTGAATGATCCGGATCATTGGATTTCAACGAGCTTGAATGATCCGGATCATTGGATTCCAACGAGCTTGAATGATCCTGATCATTGGATTTTAACGAGCTTGAATGATCCGGATCATTGGATTTCAACGAGCTTGAATGATCCGGATCATTGGATTTCAACGAGCTTGAATGATCCGGATCATTGGATTCCAACGAGCTTGAATGATCCTGATCATTGGATTCCAACGAGCTTGAATAATCCTGATCATTGAATTTCAACGAGCTTGAATGATCCTGATCGTTGAATCCCAACCAGCTTGAATGATCCTGATCGTTGCATTTCAACGAGCTTGAATGATCCTGATCGTTGAATCCAAACCAGCTTGAATGATCCTGATCGTTGAATTCCAATGAGTCAAGGTCTCGGTCTGATGAGAATCTGTTATAAAAAATTGTAAACAGTATAGAAGCAAAAGTACATGGGTATCCATTCTCACTGCTTTGCAGTTTTTCTTCAACAGAAAAATGAAGGGGGAAAAAAAAACATATGATGATAGAAAAAGTTAAAAAAACACAGGCTCACCAGAAGTTTCGTCCAATTCCTCTTGAAGTAAGCTCATCCTCCGCCCTATTACAGTAATAGCGTGAATGTACCTTTAATAAAAGTAGTTTGAAGGTGAAAATTTTTGCTACAAACCATCTCCCCCACGCTGTCAAGAATGCAAACCACAAAACAGTCATGATGGGAGAGGCTCGTAGCTTTGCCGCCGAGTTGCAAAGCTGCCGCGGGGATACTTTCCATCAACAACTGAAAAATTTAACTAAAAAGAAACATATTAAATTAACAGCATAACCAGACAAATGTTGAATTGAAGAATGAACCGCGCGTTTAGAATTGCATGAGTGACATCGCTGTTACTCTGATTTAAAAGAAAGAAAGCAGCAAAAATTACATAGGGATACAAGGATATGTAATTGATTTTGTCTTTGAAATAATTAAATTACTTAGATTGTGCTTTGAATTGAAACAAGCCAATAGGTACTTACAATTTTGTGCTTGAGTGTTTGTTCAAATGAAGTGTCAACGATGGAGACCATATTATTGGAGTAAAAATGTATCTTCAGAACACAAAGCAGTGCATTTGATGGCTGGAGCACAACTCACAGGTATAAGGTAAGATCATACTGATAATTTGTTAAACGGTCTAGGGAAAAAACGAGAAAATTTAAAGCAACACAGAAGAAAAATCTGAGCGGCGACACGCTAATGATACGCAGGCAGTAAGACTAATCGTAGTCCTAGACTGATCAGATCAGACCAACGCGAGCCCCGCGAGCCCTCGGCCGCGTAGGTTTGGGGTGGAATTTCCAAATCTTCCCTTGCTCAACGGCATCTTCCTTTGTTTTCCTCACGCAGCAAACTGCAGAGTGGCCAGTGGCGGGAGGCGGGGAAGTAACGGCGTTGCCACATTGCTTAAATATTCTTCCATCCTCCTGTCTTAAGGGTTGCTACGATTACGTCACTTTCTTGTCTCTATTTTTTATATTATCATGTAAGGCTCATTTTTTTTATTGTCATAAGACTAACGAATTTACCGGAAAAGCTAGTGTGAGGGAAACCCTTCTTTTCTCGATAATTAAAATCCTCTGCTCTGTAATTTCTCTTCTATACTGCTTTGAATTCTATCTCTTGTTATTTCCCTAGACTGTTTAACAAGTTATAAGTATGAACTTACCTTATACTTGTGAGTCGTGTTCCAGCCATCAAATGCACTGCTTTGTGTTCCGAAGACACAATTTTATTCCGATAAAATTTTCTCCATTGATGACACTTCATTAGAACGAACACTCGAGCACAAAATTGTAAGTACGTTCGGCCTTGTTTCAATTCAAAGCACAATCTAAGGTAATTTAATTATTTCAAAGACAAAATCAATTACATATCCTTGTATCCCAATGTAATTTTTGCTGCTTTCTTTCTTTAAAATCAAAGTAACGGCGACATTGCTCGTGTAATTCTAAACGCGCGGTTCATTCTTCAATTCAACATTTTTCTGGTTATGCTGTTAATTTAACATGTTTCCTTTTAGTTAACTTTTTCAGTAGTCAATGAGAAGTATCCCCGCAGCACTGCCGTGCTAAGGAAGAACGCCGTATGAATATTTGAGAGTTGCCAAATTTCCCTTGATAAAACATGTATTTTTGAAAACATTCTTGTATATTTTTCCTTGAAAAGTTCAGATATTTTGGATTAAATTAAGTACAAAATTATCTGAAAATTTCAGAAAGTAACATCCGCAATTTCCCAGTAAATTTGGTTTTTATTGGAGGAAATTTGGCAACGTCTGAAAGCTCATACGACGTTCTTCCTTGGCACGGCAGAGCCAGAGCAGAGCAGCTTTACAACTCGGCGGCAAAGCTACGAGCCTCTCCCATCATGACTGTTTTGTGGTTTGAATTCTTGACAGCGTGGGGGAGATGGTTTGTAGAAAAAATTTTCACCTTCAAACTACTTTTATTAAAGGTACATTCACGCTATTACTGTAATAGGGCGGAGGATGATGAGCTTACTTCAAAAGGAATTGGATTAAACTTCTGGTGAGCCTGTGTTTTTTTAACTTTTTCTATCATCATATGTTTTTTTTTTTTTTTTGTTTTTTTTCCCCCTTTCATTTTTCTGTCGAAGAAAAACTGCAAAGTGAGTATGGATACCCACGTACTTTTGCTTCTATACTTTTTACAATTTCTTTATGATAGATTCTCATCAGACCGATACTTGAATATCCGAATCTGCTGATCATATCATCCATATCATTCTGGTGGCTTATTCAACTTCAATAATCTTGATCGTTGATTTAATAAGCTTGAATGAGCCAGCATGTTGGGTCGTTCAATTTCAATGCTCTCGATGATTCAGTTACGATAAGCCTGATCATTGGCCCAATGAGTTTGAATAAGCTGATAAATTGAATCATTCAAATTGAATGATCCTGATTATACAAGTTGAACGATCCAACGAGTTAGTGCATCCATGTTGAATGATCGAATGAGCCAGCGCATTCAAGCACATTGGGTGAATGACCCGATGCACATTCAAGTTGAACGATCCAATGAGCCAGCGCACTCAAGCTCATTCGGGATCATTCAAACTCATTCAGGATCATTGAAAATTGAATGATCCTGAATGAGCTGGAACGATCCATTTTTTCTCGGGATGTCAGGTTTGTAGGCGCCAATGCGCGTTTCGCGCTGGCTGCCCGCCTGCCACGCCGCAGCGTGCTACGGCGTTTGAAGCAACTATTTCACACCAGAGGTATTGCACAGCATCATACGAAACTGAATGCGCTCTAATATATTAGTAATGACAGGCATCCATCAAAAGTACACAGCTTTCCTCGCAAAATAAATCAAGATACTAC